>NC_132791.1:37257500-37557500 GCF_048418805.1 Vulpes vulpes | reverse complement strand
TCTCAACTTTTTAAAAGTTTATTCTTTCCACTGTACCTTACCCCAGATTTATTTGGTCTATTCCCAGGATGTGACTATATTAAAGCACTTTTTGCTTGGGTGTGGTTTTCTTTCTCTGGAAGAACTTCAAAAGTAGTAGGCATATGAGCCTGGGGTTGAATCTTTCTGTAACCATGACGCCTTGGAACAAAGAGACTTACCACTTTAAGCAGCTACAACTTTTAGATGAATAAGAATTAGCAGTTACTTAAGGAATGGTTAGCCAGAAGATTGCTAACAGTGTTAGGATACTATTATTTAGAAGATAAATAATAAAGCCTTCAGGCTGGACCTCAAATAAAATTAGTAAGCAGCTTACTATGATCATTTGACCTACTAGTAAGTGCCAGGCATTGTACATCTCTTAACTCATTTAGTTCTCCAAATTTCTATATGGTAGATACTTTCCTATTTTTGTAGGAAAGCAGATTAAGCCTTAAGAAGGTTAGGTGAGTTACCCCAATTATTGCAGGTGGATAACTTTAACCAAGGCTCTCTGGGTCTAGTGTTTTTCTACTTCACCATGATGCCTCATCCTGATGTCTATTGGAGGTTCTGTGAATTTGTCTATTTTTTTAAAGATTTTATTTATTTATTCATGAGAGACAGAGAGACAGAGAGAGAGGCAGAGACACAGGCAGAGGGAGAAGCAGGCTGCCTGAGGGGAGCCTGATGTGTGACTCCATGCCACGACCCCAGGATCACTCCCTGAGCCAAAGGCAGACACTCAACCATTGAGCCACCCAGGTGCCCCGTATTTGTCTATCTTTTTAAAGCACCCATGGTGACTGAGCTGTTTAGTGGGGTCTGAAAACACTCATTTAACTAAGGTGTGAAGGTTTTAATGAACTAATCCTGCCAGGAATACATACAGTATTTATATTTCAAAAGGCAAACACTGGGAATTGAAAATGTTGAGCAGAAAATTATTTATAATGATTACTGAGTTTCATTCACTGAAGAGATAGTCCTGGGAGACACCCAAAGGTTCACATAAGCAGTCCTCAAATTATACTAGAGAGGCAGATTAGGCTACGTCTTCACTTCCCATCCCTGTTTGTTCTATTCTTCAGCTATGTCTTCCGATTTTTCAATCCACTATTAAGTTGTTAAACTTCACAAAAGTGAAGTATCTTAGTTCCTAAAAATTCCCTTCAGTTTTTTACTTAGAAGAAGCATTGAAATTGGGGCACCTGGGTGGCTCAGTCTATTAAGTGGCTGCCTTTGGCTCAGGTCATGATCTCCAGGTCCTGGGATTGAGTCCTGTGTTGGGTTCCCTGCTCATCAGGGAGTCTGTTTCTCTCTCTATCCCTACTCCTGCTTGTGTGCTTGCTTTCTCTCTCTCTCTCAAATAAATAATTTTTTTAAAGAAGCATTAAAATCATAGAGGGTTTTTTAAACTACATTTCTGAGTGAGCATAGTTTAAAATTTTAGGTAGAAAACTCTCTTGGAAAAAAAAAAAAAGAAAACTCTCTTGTTTTTTTCTCTTTTTGCTTGAAGTTCAGAAAGTCCAGCAGTTTAGGGGTGCCTGGGTGGCTCAGTCAGTTCAGCACCTGACTCTTGATTTTAGCTCAGATCATGATCTCCAGATCCTGAGATTGAGCTCCATATCAGGCTCTCCACTCAGTGGGCAGTCTGATTCAGGATTCTGTCTCTCCCTCTGCCCCTCCCCACCTCTAAAATAAGTAAATAAATCTTTAAGAATTAAAAAAAAAAAGTACAGTAGTTTGTGAATGTCTTCTAACAAATGTGTAGGTGGGAACTAGGCTTATGTGGGCAGTGGGAATTCTTCATCTTTTCTTCAATTCAAGGAAATGATCACTTATTATTTACTATCACTTACTATTGTTTTGCATAATTTCTTCCCTCCCATTTTCTTATTTCACTCTTTTTGGAGCATCCTTTATTTTTTAATGTATTTATTTATTTTTTATTTTTTTGAGCATCCTTTAGATGAATATAGAATCTCTGCCCCTATTATATTATTATTTTTTTGGTCCAGTTTCACTAAGGTACACTTGACATATAGCATTGAATTAGTTTAAGATGTACAATATGATGATGTAATCATATATTTCAAAATTTTGTGGCAACAAGATTAGTTAAAATACATCATCTCATTTAAATTCCTGTATTCTGAAAATTCTAAAACACTGATGAAAGAAACTCAAGACAGCACAAAAAAAAATGGAAGAACATTCCATGCTCATGGATTGGAAGAATAAATATTAAGATGTCCATATTACTCAAAGCAATCTACAGATTTAATGCAATCCTTATCAAAATGCGAACAGCAGTTTTCACAGAACTGAAACAATCCTAAAATATATATGGAAGCACAAAGGATCCCAAATAGCAAAGCAATCTTAAAAAAGAAAAGCAAAGCTGGAGGTATCACAATTCTAGACTTCAAATTATATTACAAAGTTCTAGTAATCAAAAGAGTATGATACTGGCCCAAAAATAGACATATAGATAAATGGAACAGAATAGAAAACCTAGAAATAAACTTACGATTAATGGTCAATTAATCTTTGACAAAGCAGGAAAGACTATCCAATGGGAATAAAGATGATCTTTTCAACAAATGATGTTGACAGCTATATATAAAAGAATGAAATTGGACCATTTTATTTTACCATACATTACAGTAAACTCAAAGTGGGTTAAAGACCTAAATGTTAGACATGAAACCATAAGTCCTTGAAGAAAGCACAGGCAGTAATTTCTCTGATATTGGCTGTAGCAAGTTTTTTCTAGATACGTCTCCTGAGGCAAGGAAAACAAAAGCAAAAATAAACTATTGGGACTATATCAAAATAACAAGCTTCTGTCAAGCAAAGGAAACAATCAACAAAACTAAAAGGCAGCTTATGGAATGGAAGAAGATATTTGCAAATGACCTAGCTATCTGATAAAGGGTTATTATCCAAATATAAAAGAACTTATACAATTCAACACTCAAAAAAATGAATAATCCAATTTAAAAATGGGCAAAAGACATAAATAGACATTTTTCCAAAGAAGACATACAGATGGCCAACAGACACATGAAAAGATGCTCACCATCACTTATCATCAGACAAATCAAAACTACCTTACACCTGTCAGAATGGCTAAAATCAACACAAGAAACAACAGGTGCTTGCAAGGATGTGGTGGAAAGGGAACCCTCATACACTGGTTCAGTCTCTGTGGAAAACAGTATGGAGGTTCCTCAAAAAGTTAAAAGTAGAATTACCTTTTGATCCAGCAATCACACTACTAGATATTTACCCAAGGAATACAAAAATACTAATTCGAAGGGATACATGCATCTTAATGTGTATAGCAGCATTATTTACAATAGCCAAATTCTGGAAACAGTCCAAGTGTTCTTCAATTGATGAATGGATAAAAAAGATGTGATATATTTCAATATATAATTATTATATAAGTATAATGGAATATTATTCAGTCAAAGAAAAGAATGAAATCTTCCCATTTGCAATGACATAGAGCTAGAGAGTATTATACTAAACAAAATAAATCAGTCAAATACCATATGATTTTATTCATATGTAGAATTTAAGAAATGAAACAGATCAAAAACCCAAAAGACTCCACCCCAAGATTGCTAGAACTCATACAGCAATTTGGTAGTGTGGCAGAATACAAAATCAATGCCCAGAAGTCAGTGGCATTTCTATACACTAACAATGAGACTGAAGAAAGAGAGATTAAGGAGTCAATCCCACTTACAATTGCACCCAAAAGCATAAGATACCTAGGAATAAACCTAACCAAAGAGGTAAAGAATCTATAAAAACTACAGAACACTTCTGAAAGAAATTGAGGAAGACACAAAGAGATGGAAAAATATTCCATGCTCATGGATTGGAAGAATTAATATTGTGAAAATGTCGATGTTACCCAGGGCAATTTACACATTTAATGGAATCCCTATCAAAATACCATGGACTTTCTTCAGAGAGGTGGAACAAATCACCTTAAGATTTGTGTGGAATCAGAAAAGACCCTGAATAGCCAGGGGAATACTAAAAAAGAAAACCATTCCTGGGGGCATCACAATGCCAGATTTCAGGTTCTACTACAAAGCTGAGATCATCAAGACGGTGTGGTACTGGCACAAAAACAGACACCTAGATCGATGGAACAGAATAGAGAATCCAGAAGTGGACCCTCAACTTTATGGTCAACTAATATTTGACAAAGCAGGAAAGACTATCTACTGGAAAAAAAGACAGTCTCTTCAATAAATGGTGCTGGGAAAATTGGACATCCACATGCAGAAGAATGAAACTAGACCACTCTCCTTCACCATACACAAAGATAAACTCAAAATGGATGAAAGATCTAAATGTGAGACAAGATTCCATCAAAATCCTAGAGGAGAACACAGACAACACCCCTTTTGAACTTGGCCACTTCTTGCAAGATACATCCATGAAGGCAAGAGAAACAAAAGCAAAAATGAATTATTGGGACTTCATCAAGATAAGAAGCTTCTGCACAGCAAAAGAAACAGTCAACAAAACTAAAAGACAACCTACAGAATGGGAGAAGATATTTGCAAATGACCTATCAGATAAAGGGCTAGTATCCAAGATCTATAAAGAACTTATTAAACTCAACAGCAAAGAAAGAAAAGACCCTATCATGAAATGGGCAAAAGACATGAACAGAAATCTCACAGAGGAAGACATAAACATGGCCAACAAGCACATGAGATAAAAAAAATAAAATAAAATAAAATAAAAATTAAAAAAAGTGGGGGGGATCCCTGGGTGGCTCAGCGGTTTAGTGCCTGCCTTTGCCCCAGGGCGTGATCCTGGAGACCTGGGATCGAGTCCCGCATGGGGCTCCTCCTGTGTCTCTGCCTCTCTCTCTCTATGTCTATCATAAATAAATAAATCTAAAACAAACAAAAAAAAGCAAACAAAAAAAAAAAAAACACATGAAAAAATGCTCCACATCACTTGCCATCAGGGAAATACAAATCAAAACCACAATACCACCTCACACCAGTGAGAATGGTGAAAATTAACAAGACAGGAAACAACAAATGTTGGAGAGGATGTGGAGAAAGGGGAACCCTCTTGCACTGTTGGTGGGAATGTGAACTGGTACAACCACTCTGGAAAACTGTGTGGAGGTTCCTCAAAGAGTTAAAAATAGATCTGTCCTGGGGATCCCTGGGTGGCGCAGTGGTTTGGCGCCTGCCTTTGGCCCAGGGCGCGATCCTGGAGACCCGGGATCGAATCCCACGTCAGGCTCCCGGTGCCTGGAGCCTGCTTCTCCCTCTGCCTATGTCTCTGCCTTGTCTCTGCCACTCTCTCTCTGTATGACTATCATAAATAAATAATAAAAAAAATAAAAAAAAATAGATCTGTCCTACGACCCAGCAATTGCACTGCTGGGGATTTACCCCCAAAGATACACATGCAGTGAAACGCCAGGACACCTGCACCCTGATGTTTATAGCAGCAATGTCCACAATAGCCGAACTGTGGAAGGAGCCTCAGTGTCCATCGAAAGATGAATGGATAAAGAAGATGTGGTCTATGTATACAATGGAATATTACTTAGCCATTAGAAACGACAAATACCCACCATTTGCTTCGACATGGAGGGACCTGGAGAGTATTTGCTGAGTGAAATAAGTCAATCAGAGAAGGACAAACATTATATGGTCTCATTCATTTGGGGAATATAAAAAATAGTGAAAGGGAATAAAGGGGAAAGGAGAGAAAATGAGTAGGAAATATCAGAGAGGGTGACAGAACATGAGAGACCCCTAACTCTGGGAAACGAACAAGGGGTGGTGGAAAGGGAGGTGGACGGGGGGTTAGGGTGACTGGGTGATGGGCACTGAGGGGGGCACTTGATGGGATGAACACTAGTTATGCTATATGTTGGCAAACTCAACTCCAGTAAAAAGAAATTTTTTAAAAAAAGAAATGAAACAGATGAATGTAGAAGGGGAAAAAAGAGAGCCAAACCATAAAACAGACTCTTAACTATAGAGAACAAATTGAGGGGTACTGGAGGCGAGGTGGAAGGGTGAATGGGTTAAATGGGTAATGGTAATTAGGGAGGTCACTTGTGATGAGCACTGGGTGTTATATGTAGGTGATGAGTTACTAAATTCTCCTGAAACTCAGATTACACTATATATTAACTAAATGGAATTTAAGAATTTGAAACAAAAATAAAGATGAAATTGGTATATATATATATATATATATATATATATATATATATGAATATTATTAGCCATAAAAAGAATAAAGAATATCTTGCCATTTGCAATAACATGGATGGAATTAGGGAGTATAATACTAAGTGAAATTAGAGAGGTTGGCTCAGTTGGTAGAGCATGTGGCTCTTGATCTTGGATTTGTGAATTTGAGCCCCATATTGAAGATAGAATTTACCTAAAAAAAAAAAGAAATATCAGTCAGATGAAAGACAAATGCCATATGATTTCACTCATAAGTGGAATTTAAGAAAGGGAACAAATGAGCAAAGGGAAAAAGAGAGAGAAACAAGCCAAGAAACAGACTCTTAACTATAGAGAATATACTGATGGTGGGCGAGGGGATGGATGAATTAGGTGATGGGGATTAAGAGCACACATATCATGATGAGCAATGATTAATGTATGGAATTAATGAATCACTATATTGTCATCTGAAAATAATATACCACTGTATATTAGCTGTACTAGAGTTAAAATAAAAAAAATAAAAAATAGATACATCTCATATAAATATTTTTCTTGTGATAAGAAATTTTAAGATCAACTCTCTTAGCAAGTTTTTTTTTAATTTTTTATTTATTTATGATAGTCACAGAGAGAGAGAGAGAGAGAGGCAAAGACACAGGCAGAGGGAGAAGCAGGCTCCATGCAAGGAGCCCAACGTGGGATTTGATCCCGGGTCTCCAGGATCGCACTCTGGGCCAAAGGCAGGCACCAAACCTCTGCGCCACCCAGGGAGCCCCTCTTAGCAAGTTTTAAATATACAATACAGTGTTGTTAACTATAGTTACCATACTGTATATTACATCCCCAGAAATATTTATCTTAGAACTTGAAGTTTATACCTTTGACTACCTTCACCTAATCCTTCAACAGCCACCTCTGGTAACCACCAATCTGTTCTGTTTTTATGAATTTGGATTTTTTTTTTAGATTCCATGTGAAAGTGACATCACAGTATTTGTCTCTCATTAACCTGACTTATTTTGCTTAGCATAATGCTCTCAAGGTCTGTGTGTGTTCTCAAAAAAAGGCAAGATTTTCTTCTGTCTTATGGCTAATATTCCATAGTATGTCTGTGTATCACATTTTCTTTATCCATTTATCCATTGATGGACACTTGGGCTGATTCCATGTCTTGGCTATTATAAATAATGCTGCAGTGAATATAGGGATGCAAATGTCTCTTCATCATAGTGATTCCATTTGCTTCAGGTACATACCCAGACAAGGAATTGGCAGATCATATGGTATTTCTATTTTTAATGTTTTGAGGAACATCCACACTATTTTTTCCATAATATACTAATTTACATTCTCACTAAGGACATTTCCATGTCCTTGTCAACACTTATCTGTTGTCTTCTTAACAGCAGCCATTCTAACAGGTGTGAGGTGATATTTCATTGTAGTTTCAATTCGCATTTCCATGATGATTAGTGATATTGAGGGTCTTTTCACATACCTGCTGGCCATCTTACATCTTCTTTGGAAAAAGATCTATTCAGTTCCTCTGCCCATTTCTAGTTGGATGATGATGATGATTATTTTGCTATTGAGTTGTATAAGTTCTTTATACTTTTTCAATATTAATTCATCAGAAATATTTTTATCCCATTCTGTAGTTTGTTTTTTTCATTTTGTTGATGTTTTCTTTTGCTGTGCAGAAGCTCTTTAGTTTTCATGTAGTCTCACTTGTTCATTTTTGCTTTTGTAGCCTTTATTTTTGGTGTCAAATCCAAAACATTATTGCCAAGAGCAATGTCAAAGACACTTATTTTCTTCTGTTTCCCTCTATCTTTTCTTCTAGGAATTTTATAGTTTCAGATCTTATGTTCAAGTCTTTAATCTATCTTGAGTTGGGTTTTATATATGGCATAAGATAAGGGTCCAGTTTCATTCTTTTGCATATGTGTATTCAGTTTTCCCAAAACGGTTTATTGAAGAGACTATTTTTTTTCCTCCATTGTATATTTTTGACTCTTTTGTCATACATTAATTGACCATTATGCATGGGTTTATTTCTGGGCTTTCTATTCTCTTCTATTGATCTATGTTTCTGTTTTTTATTCCAATACCATAATATTTTGATTACTTTGCCTTTATAATATAGTTTGAAACCAGGGAATAAGGCACTTCCAATTTTGTTCTTTTTTCTCAAGATTGCTTTTGCAATATAGTCTTTTATGGCTCCATACAAATTTTAGGATGGTTTGTTCTAATTCTGAGAAAAATGCCATTGGAATTTTGATGGAGATTGCATTGGCTTTACAGATCATTTTGAGTATATGGATATTTTAACAAAATAAATTATCCCAATCCATGAGCAAAAAATATCTTTCCATTTATTTGTGTCTTCTTCAATTTCTTTCATCAGTATCTTATAGTTTCTAGTATAAAGATCTTTCACCTTCTAGGTTAGATTTATTCCAAGGTATTTTAGTCTTTTTGATGCAATTGTAAATGGGATTATTTTCTTAATTTCTCTTTCTGATAGTTTGTTCTTAGTGTATAGAAATACAACTCATTTTTGTATATTGATTTTGTATATAGGGTCTTTACTGATGTCAACAGTTCTAACATTTTCTGGTGGAGTTTTTAGAATTTTTTTGTATATAATATCTTGTCATATTGTCTGAAACATAGACTCTGCAACATACCTTGTCTACAAAGAGACATTTTTACTTCTTCCTTTTTTATTTGGATGCCTTTTATTTCTTTTTGTTGCCCAATTGCTCTGGCTAGGTCTTCTAATACTGTGTTGAATAAAAGTGGTGAGCAGGGGGCAGCTAGGTAGCTCAGCGGTTTAGCGCCACCTTCAGCCCAGGGTGTGATCCTGGAGACCTGTGATAGAGTCCCGTGTCCTGCTCCCTGCCTGGAGCCTGCTTCTCCTTCTGCTTGTGTGTGTCTCTCTCTCTCTCTGTCTCTCATGAATAAATAAATAAAATATTTTTTTTTAAAAAGTGGTGAGCATGGGCATCCTCATCTTTTTTCTGATCTTAGAGAAATGCTTTCAGGTTTTCACTGTTGAGTACAATGTTAGCTGTGGACTTGTCAGATATGGCCTTTATTATGTGTGGGCCGGTATATTCCCTCAATAGGCACTTTGAGAATTTTTATCATCAATGGATTTGAATTTTGTCAGGTGCTTTTTCTGTATCTATTGAAATTATCATATGATTTTTATCTCTCAGTTTGCTAATGTGAGGTAGCATATTGATTGATTTGTGCATGTTGAACCAACCCTGCATCCCTGGAATAAACTCCACCGGATCATGATCCTTTTAATGTATTTTGAATTTGGTTTGGTAATATTTTGTTGAAAATTTTTGCATCTGTGTTCATCAGGGATATTGGCCTATAATTTTCTTTTCTTATGCTGTCCTTATCTGCTTTAGATATCAGGAGAATGCTATATTTATAAAGTATTTTCAGAAGTATTACATCTCTATTTTTTAGAAGAGTTTGAAAAGATTTGATATTAATTGGTATTAATTCTTCCTTAAGTGTTTGGTAGAATTCACAAGTGAAACCATCTGCTCCTGGACTTTCACTTGTTGAAAAGTTTTGATTACTGATTCAATCTACTTATTAGTAATTGTTCTGTTCGGATTTTCTATTTCTTCATGATTCTTAGTGGGTTATATATTTCTAGGAATTTGTCTACTTCTTCAAGGTTGTCCAATTTGTTGGCTTATAACTATTAATAGTAGTCTGTTATTACCCTTTGTATTTCTGTTGTATCAGTTGTAATGTTTCTTCTTTTTTTTCCCATTGTAATATTTCTTCCTTCATTTCCATTTTCATTTGAGTCATCTTTCTCTCTCTCTCTCTCTTTTTTTTTTCTGGTAAATGTACCTAAAGGCTTGTCTAGTTTGTCTTTTAACAATACAGCTTTTAGTTTAATTAATTTTTTCAGGGGTCTTTTCAGTCTCTTTTTTATTTATTACTCTCTGATCTTTGTTATTTCTTTCCTTCTACTAACTTTGGGCTTGGTTTGTTCTTTTCCAAGTTCCTTGAGGTATAAAGTTACGTTGTTCATTTGACCTTTTCTTTTTCCTTAAAGTAGGTATTTATTGCTTAAGTGAATTTCCCTCTTAGAACTGCTTTTGCTGCATCCTAGAGTTTTTGGTTGTTACATCTTATTTTCACTTGTCTCAAGATATTTTTTGGATTTATCTTTTGCTTTCTTCTCTGACCTACTGGTTATCCAGTAGCCTATTGTTTCATCTCCACGTATTTGTGAATTTTCCAGTTTTCTTCTTGTAACTGATTTCTAAATTCATACAATTGTGGTCAGAATAGATGCCTGATATTGTTTCACTCTTCTTAAATTTATTAAGACTTGTTTTATGGCCTAACATGTACTTTGTCTTGGGGAATGTTCCATATGTGCTTGAGAGGAATGTATTCCACTGTTGTTAGTTGGAATGTTCTGTAAATATCTAAATCCATCTGGTCTAACATGTCATTTAAATGCAATGTTTCCTTACTGATTTTCATGCCCAAATTCCAGAAATGGTTAGTGCTGTCAGAATTTGAAGCCACAGTCTCTCTCTAGAGCCTGTGATAGAATATGAGATGGCCCCTATGATCTTTGCCCCCTGGTGGTGCTCCCACAATTATGATACATTTCTTGACGAAGGCATTTTACAGATATAATTAAGATTTCTAATCAGTTAATCCTAAAAGGGAGATTATTTGTGAGGCTAATCTAATCATACAAACCCTTTATTTTTACAATTTTTAAAAAAGATTTTCTATTTACTTATTCATGAGAGACACACAGAGAGAGACAGAGACATAGGCAGAGGGAGAAGGAGGCTCCATGCAGGGATCCTGATGTGGGACTCCATCCCGGAACTGCTGGATCATGCCCTGAGCCAAAGGCAGATGTTCAACTGTTGAGCCACTCAGGTATCCCCAATACAAACCCTTTAAAGATATAAGTGTTTTATGGCAAGTGGCAAAGTCATAGAGATTCAGAATGTGAGAAGGATTCTGTATACCACTGTTGCCTTCAAGATGGAGGGATCACATGAGAAAGGATGTGGTGGCCTGGAGGAGCTGACAGTAATATCTCGCTAATGGCAAGAACATAGGGACTGGGTAAGAGGTAAGTTCTGCCAACAACTTGGATGAACTTGGAGGGAAATTCCTCTCCAGTGTCCTAGCAGACACCTTTATTCTGGCCTTGTGAGACTGTGAGCAGAGAACCCAGTTGAACCATGCTGGATCTCTGACTTGTACGACCATGAGCTAATAGGTATTGTTTAAGACACTAAATCTGAGGAATTTATTATACAGCATAGAAAACTGATACACAGCCCATTTATTAACTCTGGTAGTTGCAAAGGCCTCTCTTTCCTTAAGACCTCATATGAAGTGTCCCTTACCTCATCTTGTTCACTGTCTTTGGACTTCTTCTGACTTTCTGGTTTCAAACTGTACTAGCCCTCTGTCAGTTGTTTATGGACTTCATTCCTTCTTTGCTCAGGACTGATGTATGTGCTGCTCCCTCTGTCTGGAAAGTTCTACCACCCCACTCCCTCCTTCTAATCAAGGCTTTTCATCCTTCAGAATGGAGTGAAAACACCACTTCCCCAGAGGAACAGTTCTCTGGTGCCTGAAACTAGGCCAAGTCTGTCTTGCTTTCTTAGCTCTTCCACCATTTGTAAATATATTTGTATGATTTTGTTTGATAAATGTCTCAATTTGTCTCCATTCTGTCAATCACAGCATCCTGTTCACAACCATCAAAACAACTTTCTCAATTTTTATTTTTATATTTAGTTGTTTGCTTTCTTCTTTACTGTAGATCTTCTCCACTTAGACTCTAATTTTGTTGAGGACAGGCACCAAGTGCATGGGCTTGTCATTGCATCCTCAGTGCTTGACTAGCTACCAACCATGGGCTGGCATTGGATAACCCATTTTAATCACTGAGTGAGGAACCTGAGAAGCATACAATTTATACTTGGCTAATCCTAATCTCTCTTTTCTCTCTTTCTCTGTCTTTCTTCTCTTTCTCTCTCTCTCTCTCTCTCTCTCTCTCTCTCTCACACACACACACACACACACACACGTACATTCACAGAGTTACACACACTATACACTGTTGGTAGCTCTATTATGGGGCCAAGTATGGTTTCATTTGTACATTCGCTCTTTTCTTTGCATTGTTTTTCTGCCCAAATAAGAACATTTTTTTTTAAATGCTGGCTGCAAGTGGTTAAAATAATAAGACAACTTACTGGATTACTGCATGAGGTATCTGAATCACGCTCACTTTATTTCAACCATTTGGCCTTTTACGAAACCAATAGGTTAGTTTTTAAAGCATTTAGAAGAGAGATATAAATTGTGACCATGGGGGATATCTTAAGGAAGATAAAATAGACTAGAAACGAGGAGCACTGAGTTTGAACTTTAGCTGAGCTGGAACTATTATTAACCTCTCAGGGTCTATTTGTCAAATTAGAATTTGAGACTAGATGTATACGAGGTTCATTTTAAAATCTAATTTTCCAAAGTCATGCACTCATGACTGCTTAATTTGGCAATTCTATTTTGAAGTTATTATTTCATGGAAGTAACTTGTATATGATTAAAAAATAATCTATAAGACTAATAACTTTTATGGACATACCTCACTTAATAGTAAGGAATGGATGAGTTCCAACAATGTTGGCATTAAGGTCAATTTTAACTAAGTAACTCTGCTTTTCCTTGGTCTCTACTTGCCAATTGTACATATGATTCACTAGATATAATATCCCAAATAATATTAATGCTAATATGAAAATATTGATAAACACTAAGTATTCAGAAATGAAAATAAGACACAATAAAATGAAAACCTATGCAATAATATTTTATACATAAATGTTCATGCTTAGAGAATTTTCAATTCCTTAAGCTCTATCTAGCCAGCCCATTTTTCCACCAGTCTCAGATTACCTTACCATATACTACCTTAAACCAAACTAATTCTCCACATTTTCCTATAACATACATTTTTCCTGTGTCTTTTGCTCAGCTTTATCTAGTAATCCTGACACATTTGGAGAATCTATTTATTCAGTCATGTATTTGACAGGCATTTATTGAGGTTCCACTTTTTTTTTTTTTTTTGCCCAGCAGAACTTCAGAAGGAGCTGCTTACTTAACATCATTGTACTGACTCTTTATACAAAATGTATTCTGAGATTTGTTGCTGTCTCCTACCAAGCTAATGTCTGACAGTTTCTTTCATACCAAGAAATGTATTAATTTATAAATATTGTGGTATTTCCAGCATTAGACCAAATTATGAAGTTTATAGGGGGGACTGTAGGGATTCTGAGAGAGAAACAAATTCCATGGAGCAGAGGAGAGAGTCAGGCGTTGTCTTCTGCTAGCAACATAAACCTTGCTATTGGACACACAGACATTATCTGTAGCCTGTGCTGTCATAATCCTGATAGAATGGGTAGGAACAATCAGAGTTGGAAGAGTGAAGAGAAGGCATATGCAGAGCCTTGATGCAGTGGGACGATTTGGCTGATTGAAAGGAATGAGGAGAATCAGGGTGGAAATGGGAATAAAAGGACACCCTGCATCAACTTTCTCCATTCCTCTGTCCTTAAATAAATCATGCCCATACATTTGAGTATTTGCCTTCAAATAGTAATTTGAAAGAATATGTTGAGGCACTTATGATGTGTGTGTGAATATAAGTATAAAAGTGAATATACATGTCAGGGAATTCCTTCAAGGAATTGCAAATTGCAGACTACAGTCAGATTGCAGGCTATTTTAATTTTCTATATGACAACTTGCTTGCAGTTGCTTTTAATTCAGTGGTGATTATTTTTTGTTATTTCTGTACCTCAATTGATTTGAGAGGAAATATTAAAGTGAATACTTTTATATTTATATTCACTTTTATATTTATATTCGGTTATATGAAACCTGTTAAGTTTATTACATCTTTCTCCATACAGCAAATCCCTTTCTTAAATAGTGTAGAATTTTTGGGGAAACGTTAAACTTGTACTTAGCCTATAAGAATTAATTATCTCAAGTTTACATGGAGAAAAATGTAATTTTAAGGAATTCAGAATGTTTCAAGTCTTTGTTATAAATCAGTAGAGGAGCTAGAATTCTAATGCATATTATACATAGAAAATAATGTGAAATAGCTTAATTCTGAATTGGAATATTCATTGGGGCTTATATTCTACAAGGGAGTAAGCCCCTATCAGTGTTCACTGTGGTGGACTGAACTGAGACATTTTGGTTAACATTTGTTCTCTCTAAAGAGAATGTATTAAGGAAGTATGAATTTGTTGGTTTGAAATATTTTCAGTCCATATTATAATCGTTATTTGACATAAAATATTCTAATATCACTCTACTTTTTACATGGACATTATTCTACAATAAAAGTAATACATGCATACTATTAAAATTTTTGAGAGTACTGAAAAATAAAAGGCAGGCAGCATTGAGGGGAATCCTATGGACTTTTTACATATGGGTTCAACCCAGCCCGCTTGTCACATTTGAAATTTCATAAAGGCAACAGCAAAGTCCAAAAGGGATTGTGATTTGCATCATCTGTGAATCACTTACTGCAAGAAGTACTCCTTCAAGGAATTGCAAATTGCAGACTACAACCAGACTACATTCTGTTTTCATTTTCTACTTGACAACATGTTGCCCTGATCTTTTTTCAGTGTCCATTATTTTCCTCATTGTTCCTATCCCTCTAATGATTTTAGATGAATGGTCTTTTAGACATTTAAGCAAATGCAAAGAAATGTTTGTAAAGTAAAGTGCTATAATATACTAGGATGTAGGGACAATCTATAAGAAACCCTTATGGATTCCCTCACTTGGTGGTCGTGATTTAATTCACAGATTTGACCTGGCATGCAGAGCTTTGAAATCTGGTGAAAGAGAAAAGTCTAGCACTCCTGCAGATCCCACATCATTCTCAGAAATGCCCCTCTGTATATTGGATGTATGGTGAGTCTCCATGGAAAGCCCATGTGTAAATTTCTCTATATTCGCTTGTACTGTAACTTAGGAGTAAAGCTGATATAAATCAAGCTCAGTTATTATTCTTATATATAAACAATATTTTTTCAGATTTTATTTTCCTTTTATGTTGATTTGGCAATAAAACCCAAACTCAGTAATTAACACACAACATTAATCAATCCCATGGCTAATTTCCTTTCAAATTCAAAAACGTGCCAAGAGGAAAATGAACTTCGGATTTTGTCATGTCTATATCCCCAAAGTAGCTGAACTACAAATTTTTAAATTGTCCTTTGGAAATAACTGACTCCAAGCTAGAGATTTTGTTGGCTAAATTCTGTCCCAAAGCCTTTTTTTTTTCTTTTTTAAACTACTGAGTTTATAACTACCGAAAACAAAGAGTAATAATGAAAGTGCTGACAACAGTGTAATTTACAAGAATGGCGTTTGGGGGCTTTTCAAACTAGAACATCGCTGGGAATTAGGAATCCTGGGTTCTTTCATCAGTCTTGCCAGAGACTTCCTTTTATAACCTTGGGCAATTCACTTGACCTTCCTTGTGGCTTGAGTCTCCATGGGTGCCCCCTGAAAGAGAGATGCAGCTTTAAATTAACGAGATGGAAGGTGCTGTGAAGGCACAGAGTATCATAGCCTTTCCACGACTCTCTGGTTTTATTTTTCATAAAGATTATTAACATTTGGCAAAGAGTCATTACTTGACAATTTATTATCCTGTTCAAATCCAGGTAGGTTAAAAGTTTAAACTTTTTATACCAAAAGTCAAGTCTCTTGTGCTTTATAGAAACCCCAGATACCACATGGTTAAAAAAAAAAGATCATGAATTTCATTCGAAAAGCCTCTTTTCTGGCACACAGGCTCTGAATTATAATGAAATATTCCATTGAAACGTCTGCTCTGGCACTGTGAACGGAGAAAAGTCTTGTGTTTGTATACTCTGTGAAGTTGAACAACAATTTCCAACATATGTTAGGAGAGGCTGCCCTCTTTGGAGATGGGAAAATGGATAGGTCCAGAGGGAGAAGAAAACCGAGCGCTGAAAAGTTTTTGTTAATCTTTTACTGGTGAAACAGAGCTGGGAACAGAGCAGCCTGTTGGCTGCAGGAAAGGCTGGAGCCAACAGGCCCAGCCCACAGGAAATGAACGCTGTCCTCCTCAGTGAGGCTACTTAAGCGGAGAGAAAACATTTACAGTACTTGTAATTATGATGGTTTTCGGCACCTAAATTGTCATAAATCACATTTATAAAAGCCATCTTCGCACCAGTCAAATTTTGAAAGCTGCAAAATATATTCAGCTGGTGGGTAGTTTGAAATGGTGGTACATATGTTTGGAATAAATACATGTTATAATTATGGTTTTTAATACTGGGAGGTTTCTTATGAGGATTTATACTCACATACTGATGATAATGGAGTACATTGTGAACATAATAAAGTAGTGATGGGTGGTATTTGTTCCAGCATTTCTACAAAATACTGCTTGTAACTCTAAGGGGTATGTTCCTATGTAAATCCCCATACATCAAGATAAAAATATACTTCTCAGTGTATTTCCTGGAGCAAACTACCCAGAGAGAAAATACCTGCATTTTCACAACCAATTCATGGATCTTAAAACATAATTATATCTTATTGCATTGTTGATCCCAGAGCAGTATTTGAATTAAAAAGGAGTGCCAATAGAATTGGTAGAAAGTAAAAGAGCTCTATTTTATAGCCAAGAGCATGGTGGAGCAAAATCTAGTTTTAATAAAGACTAGTATCATAATAAGCAGATGAGTCTAACTGGTAATTAGAGTTTTTATTACATATGTATTACCTAACACCAAAGCTAGTCCTACCAAATACAAAATGGAAGAGAGAGATGGTAATGGATTCTATCACTTGGCAGGGTCAAGGAGAATCTGAATGAACTATTTACACAATTTTGACACATTGGAAAACTGTTTTCTGGGTTATGAGAACCTGATCTGAGATCTCTCCCTATAATAATCTTTCACTCATTCAGTCATTCACCATATATTTGCTAAGCACCTCTTATATGCTAGGCTCTAGCCTAGCTCCTGGCACCAGTAATGTGAATAAATTGGCATCTAGCCTTTGAGGAATTCCTGCTGTTGAGAGAAATAAAGCCATAAACAAATAATTGCAACACAGCACATTTTGTGTACTAATAGAGGTGTAAATATAATTTCTGTCTTGACATGTGTTTCCATTGAAAACACGTAGTGGATGGACCATACCAGGGGTTTGTTGCTGCTGTGGATTGGTCGGTCAGAGATGATAGGAGCATTAGGTAAGGACCTTGTTTAAAATTCAGCTCAGTCCCTAGATTCAGAATGATGTCCTATAGCTCTTGGTCTTGCTTCATTTCCATAAGCATTTAAAAAATGTGGATCTCTTCTTACTTCTAAGGCATGTATTCTATAGAATCCCTTTCCTACTTCAAGTGTTTGTGTCCTAGACAAGTAAATGTGATCAGCCTGCTGAGTTAACAGCCTGCTTGGGGAATGCAGGGCCTCATCACAGTAAAATAGGCAATAATGGGGTAATGGGGGTATAGTATCAGAACCTTGCTCTCTGAGTAGATATGTTGCCATCTCCATATTGCTACCATGTCAGAAAATTCTATTTTAAAGGTTTCGTTCCATTTTTCATTTCTGTTTAGCTGTAAATCAGTTTACTGCTTAGTGTGATTGAACTTCAAATCCTTTCTTTAGAGCAGATTGGGACTGGGAATAAAGTAAAAAGGGTATAAGAAGGAAGAAGGGGATGACATGTGCAAATGGGAGCCTGTGAAGGGACACCAAACTGGAGGTTCCGGAGACAAGCCTCATCTTTATGGTTGGCTTGAAGAAGGAGGCTATGGGTGTGCATGCATTCTTTTTAGGTTGCCAGGCTCAAGGCATACTGTGATTTTGATGACAATATTTAGGGTAGTGGAAATCTTTCTTGTTTTTTTAAGCCATGTTGCAAAGGTATGTTTTGGAGTAGCACATCTCTTGAACAGTCATTGAAAGACATCTGAGAATCAGCTTTGCCAGGCAATGTCTAGGACCTGGAAATAAAATGGTGAACAAAATAGAGTGTATTCTCATGAAGTTGATAGTCTAGTGGAGAAGTCAATGGCTAAGTACTCTGAAGGAAGGGAAGATAATCACATGAGACAGTGGCCAGGAAAATGTATCATGCAGAACTCTTGCTACAGGGAACATATCTAACTGATGGCCCATTGCTTCTCTTCTGGATCCATTCCACATTAGCACCAAAACTACACTTCCCAAGGGCTGCTGCCTTCAGTGAATGAATACAGTGCGAGTACTAATGCAAACCCATTCCTGCAACATACACAATAGCATACTCTTCAAACTCATAGTAACAGAGTAGAATGGTGGTTGCCAGGGGCTAGAGGTGGGAGAAATGGGAAAATGTTGGTCAAAGGGTATAAACTGCCAGTTAAAAGATGAATAAGTTCTAGGAATGTAATGTACAGCATGGTGACTATAGTTAACAATACCGTATTGTCTACTTGAAAGTTGCTGAGAATAGAGCTTTAAACATTTTCACCATAACAATGACAATAACAAAATAATAATTAAGTGGGTGAAGGATGTGTTAACTAGCCTTATTGTGGTAAATACTTCACAAATATATGTGTATCAACTCATCACCTTGTATATCTTAAACTTACTCAAGGGTTATGTATCAGTTATATAAAGCTGGGGAATAAAAAGCTAGAGGAACCTCAGTAGCTTGATTTAAACTTTCTTAGAATGTTGCCAAGGTCTGAAGTTCTGCCTCCCCAGTCCTTCCAAGGAGTCAGACTGGACAGCGTGGTTTAAGGCTCTCCTGACTTTTCGAGCTCCCTCCCCTTATCCTTCCCAGGCATCTCTTGCACAGCTAATCCTTTGTGTCTGCTTTTCAGAGGACCTGACTACCAAGTGGTGTCCTGAGTCATCTGAGAAAACAGGCAGCACCACTGAGACTGGAGACTGCCAACTCAGCACCTGGCAGAGAGAAAAATGCCATCCCGAGTAGCATGTGGGACACAGATAATCCCTAACACACAGTGGTGGCCCCTCGGCTAGAGAGTACTCTGGTGGTGAGCTGAGAAAGTGTCCTGGTGGAAAGGAGTGCAGACAAAGGTGCTAGGCTTCAGGCACTTGACAAAAAGTGGGAAGAGGGAGGGTGATGCATACTGGGGCAGATGAGATGCTGCTGAATTGTTGTGACACCCCATGGAGGGATGATGAGAGAATGAGAGCTATTAACAAGGTCAAAGGGTAAGTGTGAGAGCCAGGAGTCCTCTTCAGTAGCTTATGGAGAGGCCCTTATCTCCTTCCATGGAAGAGTTTACATAGCTGAGTGGCAGATGTGGGATCTGATCAAGGTCCAGAGACCCCTGGAGATGTTTAATGTTTGAATGGTCAGCTAAGGCAGGTCTGTTATGCTAAAGTCAAGACTCTGACTAACAAGGAAAACCTGGGGCCCCTAACATTGGATGGGGACATCTGCATGAATGCCTTAAAGATGTTGGCTCTGTAAACCTCTCTGTACCAGTAGAGGTTCCATAGATGCCTCCACTCTTCCCTAGTGAAAGTTAACACTTCTGTGTTAGGAGACCAGACAAGTTCCGCTGAGGAGTTGCTTCGACCTTGCCTTGTCAAACCAAACAGTAGAGTTAAGTTCTAGTGTAACTGTTTAGGAATATGCTGGGTCTGATAAGGGAGGAAGGAAATTATACCCTGAAGAAGTGGTAAGAGCTACCTAGCTAGCATATACCAGCCGTGGCTAGGGAAGTGGGATTGGATTTTGAAGGTGTCTGACAAGGAATATATGACTGAATTAGCAAGAATTCATTGACTTTAGGACACAGGATTTAAAATGCTTGCAAGGATCCTGGAGGACAGGACAAATTCACTGCTAGTATGGCTCTTAAAAGTGTAGAAAAAGTACTGGTCAATGCTGAGTGGAATGGAAATGCCTACTGTCCCAGAATGTGATACAGGAAGGAATAAGGAATCTGGAAGAGATAGTCCCAGGGAATGGATATATTATATCAGAACAGAAGACTTTCTAGAGAATAGTTTCAACAAGAGGGCCCAGAGGACACAGTACTCCCAAGACCATTAGAAATGAGCTGGTGAGAGGGGTACCGACATCACTAAACATTCAGTGGTGACAAGCCCTGGTGTGAGAGTTGTACTACAGGCACCTGGGATTTGGGAATGTGACCCTATCCTCTGTAGCAAAGAATGATATGTTTGTGATCACTAGCCCCTGGCATGTTACTCAGCCCTGGTAGAAACAAAACGCTTGACCGTGGGATGCCAACTGGGTATATACCTAGAGTTGCCCAGTACTGGTTGCAATCTGCCAGAACTACCAAGTCATGAAGTCTAGTTGGCCCCACAGCAGCATCAGTCTTTCCCAAAGGAGAGAGAGAGCTACAATTGGTTCATTGATTCATCCAGAGGCAATAAATACTTATTTGATGTTCAAAGAATGAATGAATCAATGAATGAACACAGAGCATAGGAGAAGTTGAACTCCATATGATAATGATTCATATTAGCAAGATAGGGATCAAGTTGTCATAGAAGTTGAGCATCTAGAACATCTAGTCTCTGTGGAATACTTGAGTAAGGCAGAAAGGAAAATTTTGCCCAACCTCTAATATACCAATTGCAGAAAGAAAGGATTCCACCTGGACTATGAGAAGGTTACTTTGAATATAAAGTGACTTGTTTTAGAATAAAGTAGTGAGGTCTTTCTCTACTACAGTGCATAAAGCAGACCAAGTTATGGCAAAAATAAGGGTTACACTGAAAGCCAGAGGGGGAAATGCATTTTGTGGCAATCTATTTTCTAATAATTCAGAGCAGGCATTGAGGGGAACAAATGAAAGAAGATGAGATAAGGTCTTTTGGATTAGAAAAATCTATCTAACTCAGAAATGCTTTGCAAAGTGGGTACAGATATGGAGAGTCAATGGCACATTTATCTCAATAGCACCTTAAAGGGCATTGTTGGTAAACTGGCACCACCTAAAACCAGTTTGCCCTAACATTAGTCATATTCTTTCCTCTTCCTTCTAAATAAATGCTAGTATAAGGCAAATATTAACAAATATGATGCTGTTTGATTTATTTGTAAGGCTATCCATGTGATATATAGAGAGAAGTCTGTCTTTAAATGTGCTACACCAGGGAAAACAATAGTCTTGTCATAAATTAAAATTTTGATATCTTTCATGTGCTTTACCCACATATCAGAATAATAAATTTGCCATAAATGCATACTAAAGAAAAGTTGCATTCCAAAACATATTTAGTGTTGTAATACAAACTGGTGACATTTCTGGTTGGATTATTGGCAGTTTTTTTTTAATCACTGGTTAGACTATTCCTGAGCTCTCAGAGCAAAAACATTCCATAAGAAGCCAAGAAATATAATTTTAGTTGGAGTATAATTTTCCAGCTGTTGCAAGAAGGCATATTTTGGCATATTTCAGGACTAATGAAATGTAAGGAAATATTAACTAGCTGGTGGTTGAATCCATTTTTATTTTTAACGGCTGGGAGACAAGATTTACAAGCCACTGATTCTTATCTTATTTCACAGTACCTTTGTCACAAATAAAGCCAATAACTTGGTGTCATAAAATCCTGATGCCTCTCTTAGATCCTTGGGATATGTGCAGATGAAAGTGACTCCCAGGGGTCTGGACACATCTCCTTGTTTTCCACTTTGCTTGTGAGATTAAGAAAGGATGAAATATAAGGGTTGACTTTTATTCTGCATTTTAAGTAAAAATCTCGTCCAATGGGCAGTATCATCCAAAATCAACTGAAAGTCCAAACCGATTAGTTTGGTAGAAAACAGCCCAAATTAGGTCCATCTTAAAAACGGTCACATCTATTCACAACCCTAATCAACAGAAGCTTTGTCCATTTTATGGTGGCTGACTCTTAACACCTACTAGCAGAGGGTAGAGCCAGCCCATTCAGCAGTTTGGTGAAGTCTCTGAACCTCTTTTCAGAACAATGTTTTAAATTCTCATCTAAAGCATGTTTTTAAAGAATAAAAGAAAACAGATAGTATTACAAAAGAAATCAATTACTGAAATATAACTGTCAAACTATTGGAAACAATTTTGTGAGGTAGTGATATATGGGCTTTTTTATTAATGCATTAAATAAGTAGGTCTAGGAGCAGGTCTTGTAACTGCCATGCTTTCAAAATAGCGATGAGTGTAAATATCATTTTTGAAATATCTGTAATAGCTGTACTGTGTTATGCAAAGATCCATGATTTCTATTAATGTCAACATCATAGGTACTGTATATGCTAATATTGTTTCCATGCATTATCTAAGAAATGCTACTTTTCAGTTACAGTTTAATGAAAATAATGATGTAATGGCTTTTCTGTCTGAGTTCACGGATATCCTGAATCCTGGTTCTGGTGTAGAAAAGAGACCTAATTCTTGTTATTTTCTCTGTGGCAGGCATTGTGCAGGGTCCTGCATGTTCATGCACCTCACCTTATAGCAAATCTCTGAGGCCGGTCACTGGGATACCATGTTACAGAGACTCTGAGCTGCAGAGGGCGTGAGACCTAACATCTAGGGTTCAAACGCAGGTGTGGTAAATCCCAAAGCTGACTGATCCCATGATCTTTTTGCTTTAATATCCTTTTTCCCAATAGATATTCTGCTTCCTTTTTTTTTTTTTTTTAAGATTTTATTTATTTATTCATGAGAGACAGAGAGAGGCAGAGACACAGGCAGAGGAAGAAGCAGGCTCCATGTTGGGAGTCTGATGTGGGACTCAATCCCTGGACCCCGGGATCACACCCTGAGCCAAAGGCAGACGCTCAACCACTGAGCCACTTAGGCATCCCAGATATTCTGTTTCTAATCACCAGGCTTCCACTCCTCTGTAGCAGTTACCTAGCTCTTTTATTATTATTATTATTATTATTATTATTATTATTAAAACAAAGCATGTGTGCATTTATTACAAATAGGTTCACAGCCTTTGTGGGAGTAAGTGAAATATATATGATAAACTAGTCCTGTGTTTATCAGTGTTCTGACTAAATCAAGTTCAGGCTCATTCCTGGGCCCAGGCTCCCACATTTTATTTCCCCCTTCTCCAGTCCCATCCTTATGTTATCTAAATAGAAATGAAGCTTGGCATTTACTATTCCCCCAAATGATGAACTTCATTACATTCTGCTGACAAAAAGCTCTTTCATTTCATTCTCCTTTAATAACCAGCCGCCATTTATGAAGTAAGTGGGCAGCTCCGTTCCAAGAAGACCTCTACCTTCCCCAAGCCAGAAAGGGTGCCAGCAGCTGCAGCTTGATCCTCCCAGAGTTTCCAACCTCAGCCTTGCCTGAGAGAGACAGTGCTTCTTCTAATAAGAGATCATTCCATCTCCTGGGCTCATTACAAGCTCCTCCTGAGCAGAGGCTGCTGGTTCTAAACAGTGCCAAATTATGTGAGGTGGTTTTTCTTACTATGTACTAGTGTCCACCAGGGACAGAATGGAGACCACTAAAATAATTCTCTGCGGTAGTCTAGGTCTAACTCATATTTAAGAGAAATATTTGGATACTTGGTGTATTTTAACTTCAGGATAGAACTCTTAGCAATTCCCAGATGAAATTGTTTATGTAACTTAGAGGAATTCTAAACATGATAAATGTATCGTACACACGTCCTGATGTCAAGGATAGAATTTATCCAATATAAGATCAGACAAGTTTAATAAACCACTTAAGTGTTATAAGGCATGCTTCATACTTGGATGAATTATGTCCCTATCTGTGTTTCAATGTATATATTCTATCATTTTGAATATTGAATAAAAAAACCTTATATAAATAATGTGAAAGGTCTGATTTAAAGCAACAAATGCTAATAAAACCAAATTGAAGGCCGACAGACCTTCCGTAACTCATATAGATTGCTTAGGAAAGGTATAATAGGGAAAGTATTAGAGATGGAGTCCTAGAATTTTCCTTAATAAGTCTGTTTAAAATCATATTGAGTACCTAAATGAATCAAAGGTAGATCCATTACATTTGCAAAATTTTAAACAGCAACAATTATAATATTTGGTTTGTAACATCTATTTAAATGACTAATTTCCCACTCCTGTTTTCCTGAAAATATGTATTTCTAAAAGATTGGCCCTTTAGTTATGTTTCAGTGTGCCAGCTCTAGAGATATTCCTTACACTTATAATGAGTTGCATTTCGGCTGGAGGTTCCTATGAGGAAAAATAATTCAAACCAAACAAATCTTTTTTTTATATTACAGCAGTAGTATCATAGTGCATAACATTGGTTGAGAACCTGAATCCCAGCTTCTTGTAGAAATGACCTCAAATAAATCTTCTTCATTATACTACAAATCAGAAGTTAAGAAAACACCTAATTAAAGATAAGAATTTGAAAAAAAAAATCTTTCCCTGTGAAAATTATCATAAGCAACTTTGGGAATGTTTTCAAGAGACCAAAACCATTTGATGAATTTTTAAATAAATTGATTCAGCAAAATCAGTTTTTTGTTGTTGTTGTTGCTCTCTTGTGTCTATCACAAATGACCCTCTGGCTAGCATGGGTATTAGGGCACAAAATTCTTTTAGTGCTTTCTAGACAGGATGTCTTTCTACTTTCTGGAACTGCCACCTCAGCATTCACTGCTTCATCTTGCACCCTGATGTTAAAGTAAGGCATTACTACCTTTAAAATGCATGAACCAACCCTTATTTGCATTACATTTTTCATCCTTTCATCTTTTGTCACAATGTTGTTTGACCATGTCAAAAAGCTTCAAAGCTTTGGCTTGAGTAGTAGCCAAACTCAGAGCTGAATTAGATCCTGACTTCAGAAAGTCTTAAATTTTTCCCATCTTAGCCTTAAGTCTCACCATGCACTTTATTTGACTTAGTGGGCAGCAACTATCACCAAACCATCTTCCGTCATTTTAAGGGCCAGGTATGTAGTAGGAGTACTGGTCTGAGCTAATGAGACTAATGTTTTCAAGAAACAGAGCAGAAGGAGCACTTAGAGAAAGGAGCATTGCTTTAAAAAGTAATCCCTTTGGGAAGTCATATACTTAGTCCAATAATGATGTTATTTCTCAAAACAATTTTGGAGATTTTCCTTTGGCCTTCAGAGGGAGAGTACTGGTTGCAAAGGTAAACAAGTTTTATTTCTTTATAGGCAAGAAAGTACACGTCTCAGGCTGCAAAATGAGCTGTGCAAAAAACTGTAACTTTATTCTCTCTAACTGAACTTATTTTTAATCTTACTCCATTCAGGTTAGTTTTAGTCAATCATTTATTTAGCCAGATCAGGTTTTTTTCCCACCATTCCCTCCTTGTGTTTGCCTCTATGGCCTCAGGCTTTAAGTCATAACATGGTATCCATGAGATAGGAAGGAATCATTGGTTTTCAGAAATGATCTTTCATTCATGGTGGCACTCACTGGTCTCCAGGCGTAAGTATCCATCCCTGCTGCCATCCTCAGGATGGCCTTGTTCTCCCTTGGACTCACATTTCTAGTCTACATCCTTGACAAGACTGCGAGACTGCTTGAGGGTCACCCTGAGGCTGTCCTTTGTACCCCCTCTTGGGGTGGGAAGACAAGGAAGCAGAGGAAATGTTTGGATACGTTTACAACCATAAAATTATTTACAATAACATTTCTGCTTCCTCAGGTTCCACTTGGGAAATGAGACAGCAGTCTTCCTTTGCTTGGTTCTTCATCCTGCCTGGGCAATTCAAAATTTCTTTGGGGCATAACAAACATCATACTTCGATCATTGTCACATCATTTTTCTAAATTTATTGCTTATAGCATTAACTTTGTGCTCCAAGTCTTTCAGGGTTGTGATTTTTGGTTCACCAAAACATTTCTCTCCAGCTCTTCTCTGTCATGACATTAAAGGCATCATAATGCATGGTGAGGAGCATGGACTCTGGAGCTTGTCTTGCCAGAATTGATTCCTGACTGTACCACAACACAAGGTTTGGGACCCTGAGACCTGTGTTTCAGTTTTCTCCTCTGTAAAAAATAGGTACGGTGATAATAGTGTTTGCCTTGTGTTGTTACGGGGACTCATGAGGTAATACTCATAAAGTGCTTTGACTGGTACCCGCACATCATAAACAAGTATGCATTATATATAATTAGTTGCATTTGAAAAATAAATTCATAGCTTAAAATGGTAGTAGCCTCTTTGTTTTCTTTTCTTTCTTCTTCTTCTTCTTCCTCTTCTTCTTCTTCTTCTTCTTCTTCTTCTTCTTCTTCTTCTTCTTTTTTTGGTACTATGGTGCACTCTGAAATGTGGAACAAAGAACAGGGTAGAAGGAAAATTTGGGGAGAGACAGTATATCGGTTGATTTTGTGTATCAACTTTACTGGACCATGGTATGCCCTGATATTTGGTTAAACATCATTCTGGGTATGTTTGTAAGGGTGTTTCTGGGTGAGATTAATACATTAATCAGTAGACTGAATAAAGCAGATTGCTCTCCCCATTGTGCAGGGGGGCCTCCTCTAATCTGTTAGAGGACCAAATCCAACAAAAAAGTGGAGGAACAGAGAAGTCACTCTGGCAGACTGTCTTTGAACTGGACATTGGTCTTCTGCCTTCAGATGTGGACTTGAACTGGAACTTACAGTATCAGCTTTCCTGGTTCTCAAGAATCTCTTGGGATTCAGGCGGGAACTATACTATCCACTCCCTTGCATCTCCAACTTGCTGACTATAGATCATGGGACTTCTTATAATATGATTATATACAATCTACAGAGATACATATATTATGTATTGATACATATTTTCATGCGTGCATGTGCGTGTGTGTGTGTGTGTGTGTGGTTTCCATTTCTCTGGAGAACTCAGACTAATTTGGATGCATAGAATAATATTTCAAAATATTACCCAGCTACAATCATCTCAAAACTCCCTTCCTATTTATTTTATCGCATTTTGCTTCATTTTCCTTTTTTCAGCTCAGTTTAACAAACTAAATCTAGGAGTAGGAATAAATAAAGGAAAGCCTATGGGGCCATACTAAGTTGGGAGTTTAAGGTGACTCACAATATTGGTATCTGGACTTGGCTTGATAGGTTCTTATCCCTGAAAAGTGTGGATGTCAAGAGTTTTATAACAGGGGTTCAATAGGCTGTGTCTTTTCAGGCTTGCCTCCACACTCAGCAAGATGAGAATTGATTCTGTTAGGTATATCTTAATTTCTGATTTTTAAATGACATTTTTTACTACAAGATTTATTTTCATCAGAGACTTGAGATAAATTATGTGACTTATTTAAAACGAACATCTATTATTGGCAATATCAAAATTGCTCACGTTAGAAGCTTCAGGTTCATGAGATCCTATTTGTCAAAAAAAAACCCTGTTATCATGTATTTTATCTTGCTTCTGTGATTTATAGGGAGAACTGAAAATCAAAATCTTCTGTGTACTAATCCTCTTTCTAATGCTTTGTCTTGTTGCGGTCTTTGGCATGTCATTTGATCTCTCCTTGACTCAGATACTCATTGGTAAAATGAAACCATTCATAATATTTGCCTTCTACAGAATTGTTGTGAAGATTAGTCAGTTAATGTTTGTAAAGTTTCTCTAACCAGAGAAAGAACTGTATAACTGTGGGCTATTAGAATGTATATTACCCATATTTTCCTTTTATAAAATGACCAATATTTAACACATCCTTCCACTGAGGTTTGCAAATCAACAGATTCAGTGTTTGTGCACCATAAGTAGCTACATATAAATTTTTTAATCTGTTTGAGAATTCAGGGAGTTCCTGAGTTCTTTCTTTTTTAATTATTATCTATGCTATGTATTATCCAATATATTAGTATTATTATTTCCCTTTTTAAGAATTTTTTGTGGCATATGTAAACACTTTCAGTACATATGTACACACACACACATCTGTCCATGTATTATCTTTTTTTTTTAATTTTTATTTATTTATAATAATCACAGAGAGAGAGAGAGAGAGAGAGGCAGAGACATAGGCAGAGGGAGAAGCAGGCTCCATGCACCGGGAGCCTGACGTGGGATTCGATCCCGGGTCTCCAGGATCACGCCCTGGGCCAAAGGCAGGCGCCAAACCGCTGCGCCACCCAGGGATCCCCTGTCCATGTATTATCTAGGTGGATGATTTTCTAATAATATTTGCAATGGCGTAATGTGGCTTTGGGTAGGTTAGCAATTTTAATTATCTTCTGTGTGTGGTACCAGATTTCTCCAGAATTTAATAGGGAATTGCTTTTTGTTTGTATGCTTTTTAACAAGGACATGGGGAGAGAAAAGAAAATATATTATTAGGTCCTTACCTAAAATATATGATTAGGTCTTAGGAAAAATAGCATGGCAACTATTCTGTTTAACCTGTAATCATTTAAAAGTAATAATATGGATGAAATACTCTAAGACAAGTTTTGCAATTGGATTATCAAGTTCCGCTTAAAGATGCTGCTAGATTTCAGTGGGCAGAGGACAAGAGTATCAATTTTCTTATTCCATAGAGGTTTTCAAGTATGCAGAGGGAGATTGGAATGACAAATAGGCCCAATATTTTCTCTAATTCTATTATTTATTGCTTTTCTAGTTCTCTATATCAAAGCATGGCATGTAGCAGGTACCCATCAACTGATCACATCAAGTTATATCAAGGAGGCAGGAGGAGTGTACCATATTTTCCAAGTGATAAACATCATTGTAATTGTCCAATGTTCATTGGAAGGAAGATTTCCAATAAAATAGCAAATGCTGTTAGCAAGTGGTCACAATATTTTGAATCTGGAAAGAAGGAAATCTGGATAGAAAAAGTACTTAGCACCCACTTAACTGCTAAGGTCACTTTTCAAGGCAGACAGAGGGATTTGGAGTTTATAAATGAATACGAAAAAGACTGGAAGACAACCACTGCTGTAAACTGCTTGGGTGGATGGGTGTGGAATGGGAAATAGGGAAAGGAAGAGTCAGTGGTTTGGAATATGGTGTGGGGCTGGAAGAAGATAGTGGTGACCTTCTCACTAAATGCCAGTAAAGTGAGAATGACTTATTTGAAAATGGGAGTCTGCGGGATTCCAACTTTTGCATGTTTCTAGGAAATGTTGAGATAACTATATGAAACATTTTCTTCATCCAATTATAAGCCCTGAAGATACTGGGAAAGGACATGGAAGAAAAATGAACACTATGGAGTCTTTACTTTCTGGGAGATTTTGACATCCCTTATGCCTTTCCTCTCTGATTTTCCATTTTTAGTTGGAAGAGTCTTAGGGTATAGAGAACTATATATGCTATTCTATGTTCCCTTTCCACTGCCTCACCCACTTTCCCCACAAGTTAATTTCTCTTCCTTCCTTTTCTTTTCTGTCTCCTCCCTCCCTCACTCCCTCCTCCTCTTTTTTTTCCTCCCCGCCTTTTCTTTAAATCATTACTAGTTTGGACAGGTACGTGAAAATATCCTGGGATCTGACAGGATATAGGCAACTTAAATGTTGCTTGCATCTCCCATCTTGAAAGAAGTATAGAGAACTAAAATATGACTAGTTGTTACAGTATTTTTAAAAGCTTGACTTTTGAAATTCTGATTTCAACCCTGCTTTAAAAAAGGACACTATATGTAAAAACCCAATCTCCAAATTCTTGAAACTCAAAACAGGTGTGAGTTTCATGTGATCCAACTTTTCTACAATATAATGAATTTTTAGCCAAAAGAATGATGTTTCCAGGTTGGACAGAACTTTAAATAGGAGGATATGTTTAGTGCATCATTATACATATACTCCTTTCAGAGATATGCACATACACACAAGACTGGTGAATGCAATCTGTCAGAAGAACTCAGAGGAACAGGGTAGCCCTTCTCTTCAATGTGGTTTCTATCAGTTGTGATTTCCTGTTTAGAGATTAGCCTCCTCTTCTTACCTGAAGTTTTGAATATGTAAAATAAACAGAAGACCACATTCCCTGAAAGGAATTACCTGCTGCTGATTGTTGTTGCTCTGTAGAAACATAAGTCTGTGGGGGGAAAAAAAAGAAAAAACATGCTCTCCTCAAATCTCAGTTCTAAAGAAAAGTTTCTGAGTTGGCTAGGAATTTTGTAAGCTCAGCATCCTCCAGGCCAGACGGAAACACAAGGCTTCAAATGTTTCTAGAGCTAGCTTGAGTCGTAACAGTCAAATAAGTCTCTCCGAAGTGGAATAATTAGAGGTACTTTGAAAGCCCATTCACATCTTTTATCACTTAGAGGTGACTGTGCCTTCACAGAGCCATCCTTTTTCTTCTCCCGAACATGTGTCTGACATTCATTAGGACGAGAAAGATTAAAATGTGTTCTTGAATGAATAGTGGTTCAGAACTGAGGAAAAGAGACAGGCTTTCACAGAAATATGCTGATTGTTTAGTTGTAAAATAACGAGGCAAGGGAACAGAGACATATGCTGTTCAGTCCAGCTCATAGCTTGTGGCTGCCAGCTCACCAGAAGAGATCACATAGTTTGGCCAAGCTGAGGGCTAGACCACGGCCAGCAACCGTAGGGGTAGTGAGGAAGGCGTGCAGCTGAACTGTACCCAGCTTGGTCTCTGCAGAGCCCAAAGCCAGGCCCTGGTAGACTTTGTAGGACAAAGGGTGTCCATTCCCTTGCAGCCAAACCACTCTGTGCTCCCCTGGGCCAGCCTGCTCCTGCCCCAGTCTCTCCCCACCCCTTTGGGCCGAGCGCCTCTCTTCTCCCTGGAATCTCTTGGCTTAGCACCTCTTTGGCCCCTCCCAGCTGGACCACTCTGGGGACAGCATGTGCTCTGTGTGGAACAATAACCTTAACTGGACAAGGTTGAACAGCCCTGAGAGGAGAGGGCCTTTAAGCCACATGACATGTGAAATAGGAGTCCTACTGGCCACACTGGAGGAGGATCAGATTCTTCTCAGGAGTTCCAGACCTGGTCTGGTTCTCTGAGGTGCCTTGAATCATCCTGTCTTCCTCTCCTCATAAAGTTAGAAAATACAGAACGGCAACACAGAAATGTGGTAGGGAAGAAGGGGAGAACCGAGAGGGGGTGTAGTCATTGTCAAAGATGGTTTTATCTGTAAATCTCTTCCTGGGCCAAAGTTTGGGGAAAAGTGAAATCACTCTGCCCAGGGGAGGCCTCAGGAGTTATGAAGAAGGCTTGGAAATCCCCTGGGGGAAAAAAAGTATCAGGTGGAGTTTGATTTTGTCTTTGTTGTCAAAGTTTTGGCTCAGTCCGTGGTAGCAGCAAAAGAGGTTCCAGGCAGAAAGCCACAGCAGGTGATCAGGAAATGGATTTTTTTGCAGATGGCAAAACCTGGTGTGGAAGGGAGGAGAGGCAGAGGAGGCTAGACTCAGGAAGCTCAAGGGTGGGGGAAATCAGGGTGGAACCCCCCGTGAGGGGTGGGGGCTGTCAGCGAGCAGGGAATGAACCCCTGAGAGCTCAGTTGGCACACAAAAGCCAGGTGGGCTTCTGTGGCTGAAAGGCAAGGCAAGGGAGGCCAGCCAGGCAGCCTCCAGGGAGTTAAGACCCTGTAGGAAAAACTCAAAGCAGCAAGCCAAAGACCCTGCTAGGGGTGACAAACCAGTGATCTCCGAGAACTGAAAGCCAGAACCAGGTGTCAGGTCCAGACGCAGAGAGTGGCTGGGGTGGGGAGTGGGGGTTAAGGCCAATTATGTAGCCACAGACCTGGTTCCCACCAGCAGGAGCATTTGGATCCTGAGGTAACTTCCACCTCAGCCAGGAAGCCTCTTCCTTGAGATAAAATTATTACCTTTTTTTTTTTTTTTTTTTAACAACCTGCCACCCAAGAAAGTGTTGGGAAATGATACCTTATTCTCCATAACATCTCACCTGGGCTGCTGCACCAGCTTCTTCTTCTTCTTCTTCTTTTTTTTTTTTTTTTAAGATTTTATTTATTTATTTGTCAGAGAGAGAGAGCACAAGCAGGGGGAGTGGCAGGCAGAGGGAGAAGGAGGCTCACCTCTGAGCAGGACTCTATCCAATGCAGGACTCTATCCCAAGACCTTGGGATCATGACCTGAGCCAAAGGCAGATGCTTAACCGACTGAGCCACCCAGGTGTCCTGTGCACCAGATTCTTATCTTGTCTTCCTGCATTTGCTCTTCCTTCCTGAAAACCCATTCTTTACATAGTTGCCAAAATAATTCTCCTATAACACAAGTCTAGTCATGTCTTTCTTCTGCTGAAATCCTTCCACTGGCTGCCTATTGTTCAAGCAAGATTCTCCACAGTGTTTTGGTGAATACTAGTTCTATGAATATTAGTTCTGTGGGGGTAGCTAGCCAAAAAAACAGTGTATAGTCAGATAACATGGGGATTCTACAGGCTGTAGTCCCTTCTATGTAGAGAAATCTTCTGTAGATATTTCCAATGGAGAGAAGCATTTTAAAAGCTCTGAGAAGTCCTGCAACAACTTGTTGAATGTTAATTAATACTTTCCAAATACCTCTAATCATGGAGACCTTCTCTTTTTATCTTCCATAAAATCGACCAACATTGATTTGAATGCTCTGAGACCTAAGTCTGTCTTGCTTAGCCTGAAGTTGTTAAGGATCTTTTTGGTCTGGCTCCTCTCTATTTGCTCTTGCTGCTCATCTTCCCAATTTTCCTCTTAGGTTTTATCTCTGAATAAACAAAGTGGACTGTTGTCCTCACACGTGTCACTGTATTCTGGTCATCTTCTCTTTTTAACAAAATATTCTGTCTTCATTTTCCCTAACCCTCATCTGTAAAATGTTACTTATTCTTTAAAATCCAGTTCAGATAGGAACTCCATGGAAAATTGTCTCTTTACTTTAGAGCGAGGGTCAACAAACTTTTTCCATACAGGGCCAGATAGTAAATATTTTGGGGTTTGAGGCTCCCAAGGTCTCTGTCACAGCTCTTCAACTCTGCCATTATAACATGAGAGAAGCCACACATAGTCTGTAAATGAATTGTCATGCCTGTGTTCCAATAAAACTTTACTTACAAACATAGGCAGCAAGCTGGATTTGGTCATATGCTGTAAATTGACAACCCATGCTTTAGAGTCATACTTTATACAGTTCTTGCTGAGATAGAAGTCTCTAGCTGTGATAAATCCAAGGTCTCCATGTGAGAATAGTATGTACATGTATTAAGTTAGAATAGACACGAGCAGAGAAAAGGGCAAGTGTAAATGTAACTAACGAAGCATAAGATACTACTTAGGGTTATTATTTTAGACTCTTGTCATTGCAGTTAATCACAAGACCTTTATGTAAAAGTTAACTTAAAATTAGAAACTTTTTTATAATGTTGGTTCAGGAATCAGCCCTTGGAAAATATTACCAAAGGCAAAAATGTTTACTAAAATCTAGTTGAGATTTATATCTAAGGGAACAATTTATATCTAAAGTGCTAAGCACTCATTCACTGAACTGACCTCTACTTCCCTGAACTGCTGTCTGCAAAATAGAATGAACTAGTACAATAGCAAAAGAGAAATATAATGGGTCTGGTGAAGCTTTTTGCCCATCTGGAGGATTGGCTACTAGGGATTGTCAGTGTTTGGGGGACCAGATAGGGGAATCAGAAAGCTAGAAGAGAGGCAGAGAGAATTCCCCTGAAGTGGGAGGGATTCAAAGGACATCACCAGAGATTGTTTCTGGGGAAAATGAAAGGCAGGAATCTCTGATTAAGTAGATATGGAGATGAAATTCATGAGCCTCCTATTAAAAAATGTCAGGAAATAAACAGGTCATGGTAAGGTTCAGGCAGAGGGGATAACCAAACTACTCAATTTGATTATCAATCCCCTGCCAAATCATGGTGGGACCCATCTGAAAGTCATTTAAATTTCTTTATTTTTTAACTTTTCTATTTTTTTTCTTCATAAAGGGGTCACTAAAACTGTGATTTTTCTCAGGCAGTGAGTAATTTCACTATACAACCTGAATTCTTTTGAATGGCAAGAGCTCCACTTCAAAAAATGCTCCATCTTAAAGTCACAGCTCCCTCTGTCCAGCTTGGTAACAATGAAAATTGTGAATGGCTGGCTGTCCATTAAATGTTCAGGCTTCCCTGTCCATGAAATAGAATTATTACAGGGACGTTTCCCAGCCCCATTTACTTGCTTGTAGGTGGAGGCAGGGGACTGAGTTCAGGCTAATGGAATGTGGGTGGAAATTATTTACATCACTTCTGGGCCTGGTCCATAAAATCTCCCACTGGGTCCTCCACTCTTTCTCTACCCCATCTGCTGACTAGATTTGGGCAATTTCAGATACCATGCGTTGAAGGCAGCAGAGCTTCTGTCAGCTTAAGTCTCTGACGGACTTGATGGAACAGAAAGTATCCCCTCCTCATTCAAACACACAAAACTACAGCATAAACCTCTATTTTGTTAACCCATTGATATTTCAAAGTTTAGCTACTGTGAGAGACAGCATTTACTTCAGTATAGGCAGAAAATGAGCGTTGCTTAATAACAAAGGTGTTCCACTATGTAACGTAATTCTAGATAAGAATACAGAATCCACTGAATCAGAAAACAGAGAAGACACTATAGTTTGCAAATTAGCCATTATTTTCCACCTCAAATAACTGCCACTTCCTTTAACAAATCATATTTTTTGGAAATAAATTTGTATGTGTGTCACCATCGATATTGTCAAGTTAATCAACTGAAATTTCAATTCTTTTAGAAGTTTCAGGAAACAAACAAAAAACACCCAGGAAAGTAAAAGTAACAAAAATTAGGAACCAAGCAAACATGGGCAATATAGAACCCTCAGTGCTTAAAAACAAACCAAAAAAAAAAAAAAAATTAAGCCATTTTGAGAAGAAAAATACCAGATATCAGCCAACTGAATAACATGAAGATGTAATTAACCAGATCAATTGCATCATCTAAGAAAACCATTTTCAACAGTTTGATATGGAAAACTCCTCACTTTGGATATCTATCCCCTACCAAATCATGGTGAGACCCATTTGAAAATCATTTAAATTTCTTTTTAACTTTTCTATTATTTCTTCATAAAGAGGTCATTGAAACAGTGTGATTTTTTTCTCTCCTTTTTATTTATATACAATTGACATATAGCATTTCTTTAGTCTAAGAAGTACAATATAATGATTTGATATATGTGTATATTATGAAATGATCAGTAAGTTTGGTTAATATCCATCATCTCACATAGTTACACTATTTTTCTTATAACACGAACTGTTAAGATCTTTTTTAAAAAAAAGATTTGAGTAGGGCTGCAGAGGGAGAAGGAGAGAGAGAATCCTCAAGCAGACTCCCCATGAACATGGAGCCCCATGCAGGGCTCAATCCCAGGACCCTGAGATCATGTATGACCTAAGCCAAAATAGGAGGTTGGCCACTTAACCAACTGAGCCACCCAGGCACCCCTAAGATCTACTTTCTTAGCAACTTTCCTACATGTAATACAGTATTATTAACTATAGTCACCATTCTGTACATTACATCCTCAGGACTTACTTATTTTACAATGAGGGACTTTTACCTTTTGACCACTTTTACCCATTTCCCCTCTCACCACTGCCTCTGACAACCACCAATCTGTTTTCTGTATCACCGTGATTTTAGGGGACAGATTTTTCTAGGCAGGATTGTGTTTATGTCTTTGTAACCAAGAAATCAAAGCAGATAGTTGTTGACAGATGTTCTAGGTGACATAAAATCCAATTAGATCATCACATATAGTCTGTTCAATTATAAATAATAAATTGGGATTTTTTAGGATGCACTGGAGAAACACAACTTTCAAAGCTTCCTGTGATATCCATTATTATGATAACACTAAACATTATTATCCTTTTCTATAATTGAAGCAGTATAGTGGAGTGGGTAAGAATATAACACTTCTGGGGCACCTGGGTGGCTCAGTAGGTTAAGTGTCTGCCTTTGACTCAGGTTGTGATCCCAGGGTCGTCAGCTTGAGTCCCACATTGGGCTCCCTACAGAGCTTCTCCCCCTGCCTCTGCCTTCCTCTCTCTTTCTGTCTTTCATGAATAAATAAAATCTTTTTAATAAAAGAATATAAGCACTTCTGCTCATCAAGACATCATTACACAAGAATGAAGAGGCAAAACAGCCTAAGGAATAATTGCAATACGTATCATGACAAAAGATCATATTCAGAATATACAAAGATGTTTAAAAATTATTGAGCAAAAGATCAACAAACAGAAGAATGAGCAGAAGACTTGAATAGGTATTCAATGATGGGCTCAACATCGTCACTTATAAGAAAAACTAAAACCACAAGATATTATTATACATCCAGCAGAATGGCCAAAAATAGGAAAGCCAGATAATACCAAGTTTTGACAAGGACATGGAAAAACTGAAACTCTCATACACTGCTGGTGAAAATATAAAATTTTGAAAATTGTTTGAAGATTTCATTTAAAGTGAGCATACACATGCCCTATCCCAAGCAAGTGTGTTTAAAGATACATATAATAGGCCCAACACAAAAGAGTACATATGTTAGGCACCTGGGTAGCTCAGTCAGTTATGCTGCTGCCTTCAGCTCAGGTCATGATCCCAGGGTTCTGGGATGGACCCCTGAGTCTGGCTCGCTGCTCAGCGGAGTCTGATTCTCCCTCTCCCTCTCCACCCCACCTCTGCCACTCACATGTGCATGCTCTTTTCTTTTTTTTCTCTCCCTCTCTCAAATAAATAAATAAAATCTTTTTTATTTTATTTTATTTTTTATTTTTTTAACAAATGATTTTTTTAAAAAAGATTTATTTATTTATTTATTTATTTATTTATTTATTTATTTATTATAGACACAGAGAGAAAGAGAGAGAGAGAGAGGCAGAGACACAGGAGGAGGGAGAAGCAGGCTCCATGCCGGGAGCCTGACATGGGATTTGATCCCGGGACTCGATCCCGGGACTCGATCCCAGGACTCCAGGATGGCTCCCTGGGCCAAAGGCAGGCGCTAAACCGCTGAGCCACCCAGGGATCCGCAATAAAGTCTTTTTTTAAAAAAGCGTACATATGTGCACCAAAATACATGAGTAGAATCTCCATAGTAGCATTATTTTTAATAGCCTCAAACTAGAAACTGCTCAAATTTTCTTCAGTAGTACAATGGAAAAATAAATTGTAGTAAGTCATAGATTAGAATACCATGCAAAAAAATAACTACTTCTGTACACAACAACATGGATGACCTTAAAATCATAACGATGAATGAAAGAAGCCAAAAATGAAAATGCTGTGTGATTCCACTTATATAAAGTTCATAAAGAAGCAAAACTCATCCATGATGTTAGGAGTCAGGATAGTAATTAACTCTGGAAAGGAGGGCACAAACTAGGACTTCCAGGGTGTTGATTAAGCTTTATTTCTTAATCTGGGTAGTGTTGCCCAAATGGATTTACTGTGTAAAAATTTACTGAGTTGCACACATAAGATTTGCATACTTTGCCCTATGTTATACTTTAATACAGGGATTACTTGGGGAAAAAATGAAAGAGTGTACTCTGATGTCATAGTGACAGTTTCATGTGATAGCTTTGCTCCCCACTAGTCAAGATACCTGGAACAACTGCCTAACCTCTCTTTGTCTCAGATTACTTTGTAAAAGGGAGATTCCATGATTACTTCTTCATAGGCTGTTAGAAGGATAAACCTGACAACACATATCCAGCTCATAGAATAGTACTTGGCACTGTGTTCAGCATTCACTAAATGTCAGTTGTTGTCATTCTTATCATTAATTCTTGGGAGAACAAATTGATAAATATTATCTTAAAGCGTCAGTGGACAAGGTAAGAATAATTAGAATAACACAGAAAACCATCTAATATTTTTATTTGGCTTTATTATTTTCTGACTCCTTGACCTTCAAACTAGGGAGTTTCTCAGAAAAACCAACATGGACAACTCCCAAAGCAAAAAGAAAATTCATTTGAAAACCATGGTGTAGGCCCAACTAATATAAATATTATTGCTACAAAGGACATCTGTAAGTAGGTAAAGTGCCTGAGAAGAAAAAAAAAGATCAGGTTACAATTATGTAAGGCATGAATTCTTATTTTAAAAGGGTAACACAATTCTCACACCTCAAGATGGAAGAAATTAGTCAATTTATCCTTGTGTGCAATGGAGCTTAGTTTTTTTTTAATATAGTATACATTTTTTATTTCTTAAAAACATTTAAAAAATTTACCCTTTCGGTATACTAGGTTTTCAACTCCATTATGTTATCCAATATTTAAAACAGCTTCTACAATACTTTCATGCTAACCTTTTCTCTCATTTATATACAAATTCACCTGATGTTTGCTTTTATTTCTGAAATTAGGTCAGAAAATTCAAACTCCATCTACCAATATTAGGTTAGGAAATTCAAACCAGAACTTGGGCCTTTATCAACATTAGTACTTAATTTAGTACTTTTAACTAACAGATCCAACTGTAGAGCTCTTGAAATACTGATGACTATATTCTAAATTAGGAAATTCAATATTGTTTTTACACTTCCATGAGAATCTTAGATTAGAGAGAGCTTTAGGCTTCATGTAGTTCTGTCTTCCATCATTTGCAGTGTGACAGCTGTGCTGGCTTTAAGAGAGCTTATTTTTGTGTTATTTTCCTTTAGCAAATTCTTATTTTCTAAGCTGAAAACCTCAAGAGGGAGGGACTGTGTCTGTCTTGTTAATTATTATATTATCAGTGTTTAGGACAGTGCCTGGAACAAAGTAAGTGTTGAAAAGTATTGCTTGTAATAGTGAATACAAGAAATACAAGTGTATGAATGTAAGAATGGGAACCATTGGATGTAAATTCTCAAATAGTACGGGACTCAAAAATAATCAGTTAAATATATAAAACCAAAATAATTCAGATTTTGAGTTCTTGAGATTGATTTGTATGGTCTTGGGCTTTAATTGTAGGAAAAACAAGCAAATTACTCCAAACAGGTCACAGATGTGGGATTTTCTTCATGCTCTGATCTTTTTAACGTGACCCAAATGAGAGACTGGATGTGAAAGGATCCACCAGAGGCAGATGACCTTGGCTCACCATGGAAGAAGAGCTGAGGAGATTTTTGCCTTCTATCTCAAGTGTGGTGGTGTCAGTGTGGATAGATGAAGGAAAAATGGCTTCAGAAAAAATGGTTCCTCATGGTGGGCTCTGAGAGCATGGGGAAGGAAGTGGTCTCCTCTGTGAGGCTCCTTTGGAACTGTCACTATCTACGGAGGAAAATGTAGGATGCATGTCAGGATTTTCTGAATAAGGGCTATATTAAAGGATTATTTTCTTTAATTACAATGTCTTAACTATCCCAGTTCTAGGCTCTTGGGTTTAATCAGGTTTTCTTGTGTTGGACTTTGAAAAATGATTTCAGAATTATGACATAGGTGCTTCTGATCTCCCAGGTATTCCTGTCTTTTCCAGTAACATAGCAAAGTTGCCTACAATAATCCAACTCCTCCATTTCTTTTTCCCATTTCCCACTCCATTTTGTAGAGAGAATGAAGCACCTTGCAGAACTATGAAGAAGTTCAGTAAGTTAAATAATACAGATGTAAATAAAGAAACGGTTAATCATTGCTCTTATCTCCCATTCCAACCCCCACTGCCCCACCTCCACCAAAATAAATACAGTTAACATTGGGACTACACTAAAATAAAGTCCTTTTGCACAATGAAGGAAACCATCAACAAAACAAAAAGGCAACCTACTGAATGGGAGAAGATATTTGCAAATGACATATCAGATAATATACAAAATATGTACAAAATATATAAAGAACTTATACAACTTAACACCAAAAACACAATCTGATTAAGAAACAGGATAGAGGACCCAAACAGACATTTTTCTGAAGAAGATATACAAATGGCCAACATGAAAAGATGTATGAAAAGATGCTCAACATCTCCACCAGGAAAGTTGAGGCACAGCAGCACTGAAGTACAATTGGGATTTTAAAATATTGGTAACACACTATTTGTTGCATTATTTATTCCTTTTAAAAATTGGAAAAAATTATTGTAGTTGACACATAATGTTACATTAGTTTCAGGTATACAACATGGTGATTCAGCAACCATATACATTATGCTATGCTCACCACAAGTGTAGCTACCATCTTAAATGATTTATTTATTAAATAAAATGTTGGTAATGAATAGGTTGGGTAGTGGGCACCACAAATAATAAGGCTTTTAACAGCACATATGTATTATAGATTTTCTTTTGCATGTATGATATATTTCACTGTTAAAAATAATGACTTATTATGTTGATATGTATATTTTTAATTGAAGTATAGAATACAATGTACACATTAGTTTCATTACTATAGTGTTTAACAAATTTATAGTTATGCTATGCTCATAACAAGTGGTAGCTACTCTCTGTCCCTATATTATACTGTTACAATACTATTGACTATATTCTCTGTGCTGTACTTTTTCATCTCTGTGGCTTATTCATTCCAGAACTGGAAGCCTGTATTTCCCACTCCCCTTCACCCGTTTTGTCCATCCTCCCACTGCCACCATACCCTTCTGGCAACCATCAGTTTGTTCTCTGTGTTTGTCTGTTTTTGCTTCTGTTTGTTCATTGTTTTTTTGTTTTTTTTTTTTAGGTGGCACATATGAGTGGATACATCATTTACAAATATCTTCTCTCACTCACTCAATAGGTTGCCTTTTGATTTTGTTGATGGTTTCCTTTGTTGTGCAAAAGCATTTTATTTTGCTCTAGTCCCCATAGTTTATTTGCTTTTGTTTTCCTTGCCTGAGGGGACATATCCATAAATATGTTGCTAGGGTCAATGCTGAAGAAATTACTGCCTATGTTCTCTTCTAGGATGTTTATAGTTTCAGGTCTCAAACGTAGGTCTTTAATCCATCTGAGTTTACTTTTATGTACGGTGTTTAAAAAATGGTCCAGTTTTACTCTCTTGCATGTAGCTGTCTAGATTTCCCATCACCATTTATGGAAGAGACTATCTTTTCCCCCATTATACATTCTTGCCTCTTTTGTCATTGGTTAATTGACCAAATAAGCATGTGTTTATTTCTAGGCTGTCTATTCTGTTCTATTGATCTATGTATCTGTTTTTCTACCAATACCATACTGTTTTGATTACTACAGCTTTGTAATATATCTTGGAACTTGGAATTGTGATACCTCTAGCTTTGCTATTCTTTCTCAAGTTTGTTTTGAGTATTCAAACTGTTTTGTAGTTTCATATTTTCAAGCTTTAGTATTATCTGTTCTAGTTCTGGTGAAAAAATGCTGCTATTTTGATAGGAATTGAATTGAATCTATAGATTGCTTTAGATAGTATGGACATTTTACCAATATTAACTATTCCAATCCTTGAGCACATGATATCTTTCCCTTTGTTTTGTCATCTTCAATTTCTTTCATCAGTGTTGTATGGTTTTCAGAGTACAGGTTTTTTTCCTCCCTGATTAATTTTATCTCTAGGCATTTTATTCTTTTTGGTGCAATAGTAAATGGAGCTGTTTTCCCAATTTCCCTTTCTGCTACTTTATTATTAGTGCAAAGTAATGCAATTGATTTCTATATATTAATTTTGCATCCTGCAACTTTACTGAATTTATTACTTCTAGTAGGTTTTTTTGTGGAGTCTAGGTTTTTCTGCATATAGTATCATGTCATCTGCAAATAATGGCAGTTTAACTTCTTTCTTACCAGTATGGATGCATCTTGTTCCTTTTTCTTGCCTGATTGCTATAACTAGGACTTCTAGTACTATGTTGAATCAAAGCAGCAAGAATGGACATCCTTGTCTGTGTGTCTCATACTTTGAATGAATATATTACCCATGAAAGAATTTTGTAACCTCTTACATTGGTCAAAATATTGATTAAGTGAAGAGTCATGGAATTCTCCTAAATGTTGACACATTTTACTATAAAATATTTAAAAATTACATTGATTAATATCACTACCAATCTCATCTGCAGGCCTGAAACTAGGGTAGGCAAATGAGGCACCCAAGATGCAGAATTAAGGAGGGACTTAGTTTCCATCATGCAAGTGCCAACTCTTTACTTGCCTGACCCTGAAAGTGATGAGTGAGGTGTCTCACTTGCAAATGAGTGTCTCTTTATTTTTTTAAGTCTTTATTTAAATTCCAGTTTGTTAACATACAGTTGTAATACTAATATCAGGCATACAATTCAGGGATTCAACACTTCCAAAGATTAGCTGGTGCTCATCACAAATGCACAGGTGAGTGTCTCTTTAAATTTTGTACCCTATGTATACCTCCCTTGCCTCACCCTCATCTTGTCTTGCTCACCAGAAATAAGTTTAAGTTGGCAAGGTCACAGGGATAGACATTTCTCAAATTTTGAAATTTCTTGATGGCTTGAATCTTATCATTAGTGACAAATACTCTCAGTGGTTTACCTTGAACTCATAAGTTCATTTTGTCAATCTTTGAGAAAACACCTGCTATATATCTGTGTGAATATCATAGTTTGTAAGTCACATTGTGAAGTAATTATTGTGCTTCATGAAAAAATAAAGTGGCTAGTTCAGCTTGTAACTGAAACAATCTCACAAGTGTTTTTCCTTGAGATAGCCATCATGCTTTGGTATGCTGAGGAAGTGTTTTATGTGTACTTTCTATTTTGCCACACAGCCTATAAAAAGACAGGTATTCAAAGGTCAAGTTTAATAATTTTTACTTCTTCATAAAAGACATTCTTAAATAAAATTAATAAGTTTAATAATTTTTACTTCTTCATAAAAGACAAGTTTAATAATTTTTACTTCTTCATAAAAGACATTCTTAAATAAAATTACCTTTTAATTTTAACTGCAAGTGTGAAGTGGTGAAGTTTATAATAACTACATGTACAATTTGGTGCCACTGCAAATGTTGACATAGTTGTCGTAAGCTAAAGTAAGAAATTAAAGTTATTCAACACTTAGCATAATTAAACACTTGTCTCTGCAACCTAGCATTCATATCATACATAAAGTAAGATCTTCAAAAAAAAAAAAAGTAAGATCTTCAATGTTTAGTTTTGTGTTGCTATTGGACATATATAAACAAAATAGCCACATTTGTAGATCTATTTGTAAGGTAAAAGTATAAGTTTGCAAAGAACAACTCAATCTTCATATTTCCAGTTAAAGCTCTAATTGAATGGGTTACTGTATTGTGAAGAAGTGGCAGTACCATGAATTCATTTATTGACCTTCTATCCAGCAGGCATTTAGCAACTTAACTATGGAAGACTTTTTGGCTCTCCGCTACTGTGTCTATTTCTCTAGCTAATGCATTACAATGGCTTAGCCCATCAGATGCCTCAGAAGGTTTCTCATTTCTGGTTCAAAAGGCAGCAGCAAATAATTTTTTGGCTTTCAAAATGTTCAATTTCTTTAAATTCTGAAGGACCTGCCTCAAAATGAAGCTGCAACGTAACTGGCACCCAAATGCTATTCAAAAATGCTCTGGTCCCAGAGACACAATAAAATAAACTATTATCATTGTAAAGCTGAAGGAAAGATAGGTTTCATCATGTTTTAATGTCTTTTCTTTCTTTCTTTCTTTCTTTCTTTCTTTCTTTCTTTCTTTCTTTCTTTCTTTCTTCCTTTCTTTTCTTCTTTCTTCTTTTAAATTTCTCCCAGTTTCTTTGGAATAGATTCCTTCCTTTCCATGATTCAGGGAGCTCTCTGATATGTCAGTTTCAACTTTTTCAGTCATATATAGTACAACTGTGGATTGGTAAGCAAACCTTCTAATTTTCCTTTTTTTTTATTGTGCTAAAATACACTTCATAAAATTGACCATTTTAACCATTTAAGTGTACAGTTCAGTAACAATAGGTACATTCATATAGTTGTGCGGCCATCACTACCATCTATCTTTAGAACTCTTTTCTTCTTGCAAAACTGAACCAATAACTTCCCATTCCCTTCCTCCACTAGAATCCCTGGCAACAACCATCCTAATTTCTATCTCAATGAATTTGACAATTTAAGTACCTCACATAGATGGACTCATACAGTATTTGTCCTTTTGTGACTGGCTTATTTCACTTTGCATAATGCCTTCAAGGCTCATCCACGTTGTAGTATGTGTCAGAATTTCCTTTCTTTTTAAGGTTGAATAATATTCTGTTGTATGTATGTTGTTTATCCATTTGCTTATTGATGGAAGTTTGAGCTGTTTTTACCTTTTGGCTTTTGTGCTGAGTCATTGGCTGGCAGGCAGCTGCATTAGAGTGTGGCCTTCATAGATCCCAGGTCAACAACTGGAGTCATTAGTCAGTTATGGTTCTCACTGAAGGGGATCTGACTATTTCATGGCCTCCAAACATGGGTTGAAGATCCTATAAGATATTGTCTTATAGGATATTTGCACTTCCTGTTCTATAAGTTTCTAGTCATTCCCCCACCCAAATTTCTATTAGATTGTCTTTTCTTACAAATGCCTAAGGGCTTTGTTTACATATAAAAACAACTCCCTGTTTTATCATATATATTTCAAATATTTTCTCTGACTTTACCATATATCTTTAGATCTTGTATGTGGCATACTTTTTCATAGAAATGATTTTAAATTCAACAGACATAAATCTATTTTTCATTTTATAGCTTCTCAGCCCTTAGAATTGCTTACAAAGACCTCCCTAAATTTGCATCATATAAAGTATTCTAAAATTTCTTCTAATGTCATAGTTTTGTTTGCATTTACATGTGTGATTTCTTTGGATTTTTTTTCTGTATATGGACAATGAGGTAAGAGTTTAAACTTGTTTTCTTCTAGCTGGATAGTCAATTATATAAATATTATTTGTTAAAGTATCATTCTTTTCTCTGTGGCATTGGAAAGCTATCTTTATTCTGCCTAAACTGAGACTCCTAGAAACATATAATTTTGATATTCCTCAGTACAGATATTCACTTCAGGACCTGGAAGAGGCAAAGTAATAAAACAATTCTGAGAAAACAAGTGATACCAAGTCAATACTTGTGTATGAGCAAGTGCCGATTCACAAAGGTGAGTATAAGATTACCAGAGGCTGAATACGTACTGTATTTTTTTATGGGAAAAAGAAAATCCGCCTCCCAGCAGTGTCATAAACAATGATGATTTTCATGTTAAATTTGACTTTCGGCTTTTTAGAAAGGAAGGAAATAATGATCCTGAAAACATATGAAATGATATAAATTTTCAGCTAAGTAGAATTTTTAACCTGTTTGCTACTTCAAAATGGAAATATTCTAGTAATTGGCTTTGCAAAAAATTTTATATATATATATATATACACACACGTATGTGTATATATACATACATATATATGTGTGTATGTGTGTTTACATATATGTTTACACATACAAAGTTTCTTTCCTGAAAATAATGATCTGGGTTCCAATTCTGTGTCCCTTATTTACTGGCCATGTAACTTTATGCCAATCACTTAGCTTTTCTGAAACTCAAATTCTAATAGTCAACTGTGATGAAAGCCAATTGTGATATCATCAATAAAACCTCCCTGTGCTAAATCCTGTTATCATAAATGTCAAGTGACATACTTAATCATGCCATTCCTTAGAAATTCTCACCATCAGGCCTTTTGGTCCAACATTGAGTTAACTCTGCTACTTCTTGCATCAATTTGCAGAGGCAAGTGAGTGCTGACAGCTCAACCTACCCAATCCAAGGATGGGAAATTAGTCTCCAAATGTTTCCCAAATTGTTCAGCTACTACTAAAGAAGCAATTTTGTCACTGGTAGAGTGATCATTCTTGGAAGCAACACTCACTTAATTGACCCTGTATAAAGGAGCAAACCCTTTCAAGGAAATCCCTAGGGACAGATTATTTTCCTAACAAGTAGAGACCAAGTAGTGGCGGTTTCTCAATGACTGGGAGACATTTGGCAGAACAGAAACTTGGAAGTTGTGGTTTGCAAGGGTGTGTGCAAATCTCAGCATGATATGTCCTAGCCTAGGTATTTGAAGGTAGCGTGACAGCAAGTATAATTGTTTTGTGGGTGAAAATACAAAGATATATATCTTAGCAACAAATAGGAGCTCTGGGGGCGGGGGGGGGGGGGTGGATAATCAGGCTAAGCCCTGAAATGGCCCAACCCAGAATGTTGATGTCATTCCTAAAAAACACTTTAGTGCTCTCTAAAAATAAACACAAATGCTTGAAGGAAAGTTACATGAATGTAACTCTCATTTCCTCCTGATGCTAAGGAATGAATGCCACCCTTAAGAAGCCCAAGTATCTTTGAATGTCTGAAGAAGAGATTGCCAAGTATTGGGAAGGAGATTTTAACCCTTTGAATGGCAATGACTGTTTTTCAAAGTTAATTATTTCTACAGTTTATCCACTGTTAATACATTTTGGTACAAACAGCAGTGGTAAATTGAGAATAGAATTCAAAATCAAACTCTTTCAGGGCTGTGTTTTACTGTGGTCTAACAAAAAATGATATTTACATGTTATATTATGCCAATGTCAAACACTGCCTCCGAGGGATCACTTTTCACAGCGATTCTTTTCATTTTTGGTGTGACTTTCAAAATTGGGAGAAGGGAGATCATTTGTGTATGGAAACTTGACTTTGTTTACATAGCCTCCTCAATTTTAGGTAGAGTAAATGTATATTCCTTCCAATCATAACATTCCCTTCCCATCACTTAAATACTTTGCAGTTTTCTATAAGCAGCTTCATATGTACCCTTACTTTGTGATTTAACAAATTCTGCACATAGCAATTAGACCTGGCAGGCCATATTTATATAATAGAGTGTTACTTAGCACTTACAATAATATCAGAGGGTAGGCGAGAGGAGTGTTAAACTAACCTCTGGAAAAAAATGGGGTTGGCAAAATATTTGAGAATTTTATTGTTAATATGTTTGGCTTTTCCAATATTTGCAATAGAGGTTCTGTTTGAGCTCCTATTTTTCCTGCAATTTAAAGAAAGCACAAAGAACTGCAGGCATTCTCACCTCTGCTGGAATTTTATTGAGAGAGGTCACTGAAGTCAGGGAAGGGTCGCTGCCTCCATTCCTGTACTGCTCTAAAGGTGGTACAGAGATTATTTAATATGTTCTCTCTCTTATTCCGTATCTGTTTCCTCTCACCACCTCTGTCTGTAACATGAAAGATGTGTTGCCTGGGCATAGAAAGAAGAGAGTATTATTTGTGGGCAGGTACTCCCCAGAATAGGAAGTAACAGTGCTGGGCTCATGAAGTTTTATGTTGTAGTTAACATAAATAAGAGCCTTCTATCTCTTGTTCTAAGTCTTTATTTATTTTAAAGATTTTATTTATTTATTTATTTTGAGAGAGAGAGAGAGAGCAAGCAAGAGGTGGAGAGGGTTCATGGGGAGGAGATGAAGAGGGAGAAGCAGACTCTGCACTGAGCAGGGAGCCCAATGCAGGGCTTGATCCCAGAACCCTGAGATCATGACCTGAGCTGAAATCAAGAGTCAGATGCTCAACCGACTAAGCCACCCAAGCTCCCTCTAAGTCTTTATTTTTTATTTATTTTACTTTTTTTTTTTTAGTAAAACACTTCTTCCAAAGAAAATACAAATCTAAATCCTCCAAAGTCATGAAAAATGATGTGTATCTACTAAAGCATTTTTAAAAGATCCTGCAAAGGGAAGGAATTACATCTCACAGTACTGAATAAAGTAAAATTTTCTTAAAATACCTACTACCCTGTTCTCTCCTTAAAGTTCCTTGTCTTAACAGTAGTTTGTTAGCACTTTTCTGTATCCTTCTTAAAACTCTAACTAGTGCAAAACCTCTCTCTCTCTCTTTGCAGATGTGTCCTTCTTTGGGCAGTTTGAGGTCCTTTCCTTTGCACATTACTTTACCCCCTGCATCTAGTGGCTTTAATTCTGCAGTTCTAGTCATTACTACAATTGGTTAAATAGAGGCCCAAGTGCGACAGCAGGTCAAGCAACAAAGAATACATCCTTGGGGGCCCTGGATGGCTCAGTCGGTTAAGCATCTGCCTTTGGTTCAGGTTATGATCCTAGGGTTCTGGGATTGAGCCCCACATTGGGCTACCTGCTCAATGGGGAGCCTGCTTTCCCTCTCTCCTTCTGCCTGCCACTCCCCCTACTTGTGCACGTGCTCTCTTTCTGTCAAATAAATATATATACAAGTCAAGTCATATTCTTGTCTTGTAGGAACAAGGGTAGGAACAAATAGTACCATCTTTGTCACATGTTTTGTGTATATATAGGAAACCCACAGTAGATGCCTCTTGGACGATAGCCTCTTATGTACTATAGACAGAAAAGATGGACCAGGAAGCAACCAGCACTGGGAAAGCTAATACTTAAAGTCTGCCAACCATGATCAAAAGTTATACTTAAGTATTGCACATTAGCAGAAAACCCTGATATTATTTGGGAACACTTTAAATCTATAACAGATTTTCAGATGTATAATGAAAGTATAACAATTAGGGGGAAACCAGAGAAAAATGTAGAGTTTAGGTTAAAATGAGGCAATAATTGGAATTTTGCACTTGGTTTCATTGGCTGCCAACAATCTGAATGGTGCACAATGAAATCCATAAAACGTGTTGCCAAATCTCTGGTCAGTTGAAACTGCTGTGTTTCATTCTTCTCTGGTAAAAATGTCTTAATTTTGGCCATCCAATGTTATTTGTCTCATCTGGTTTCTTGGAGACTGAAGGTCTCTCGTTAACTGTACTAATAAATAGAGGAAGCAGCAGAGAACTTTGGGGAAACAATGCGGCGACAACACCCACTGAGGTCGTTGATGGTAGTGATGACTGATGACTGGAAGCCCCACTAAAGAGATAAGAATAAGAGAGTGGGGAGCTCCTTTGGGGTAAAATAGGATTCTGAGGAGAGAGACAGTGTGATGCTATAGAAGGTGCTTTGGAATCATTTGGGATGATGTGGCTGAGGCAAATGAACTGTTCTCCCTGAACCAGTTTTCTCCTCTTTAAACATGGAATTCTAAGGCAAAAGCTCCTCTGGCTCTGACCTTGCATTTTAATATATTCCATGGGACAAATCTCAGATACAGAAGATGGTGGAACTTTTTTTTAACCATTAGAAACTGAATGGTGGTAGAGAGAGTATGAGGAAGTGATGAATCAGATGTTTGTAGCAGTATCTCCAGAGCTAAAGTCAAAAGTCTGCTAACTCTGTATAATTGTAAACCAAGACCAATGGTTTAATTCTTCAATACATATTGTCCCCTTTAAGAAATGCTGCATCAGGGGATCCCTGGGTGGCGCAGCGGTTTGGCGCCTGCCTTTGGCCCAGGGCGCGATCCTGGAGACCCGGGATCGAATCCCACATCGGGCTCCCGGTGCATGGAGCCTGCTTCTCCCTCCGCCTGTGTCTCTGCCTCTCTCTCTCTCTCTGTGACTATCATAAATAAATTAAAAAAAAAAAAAAGAAATGCTGCATCACCAGTGCATTGAAACTATTATACTAAAAAACAGGAACAGCAATAAGTCCAACTAATTCAGAAGACTTGGCCTCTAAATATGTGGTAGGTTTAGGAAAACCTTGCCCAGTTTATTTTATCTATATTTCCTACATACATGGTTTTAAAAAAGTGGTCTGAGACTGAAAAAGATAAAATGAACATTGTAAGTGACAAGAAAGCATAGTGTTTCTTTTTAATTGGAAATATTTTTACTTTCTTATTTATAAAATGTTTGTGTTTCTTAATAGCAACTTGTCTTTGATTCTACAAGTTGCGGTATATCAATACGAACCTACTGTTAAAGCAAAAGCTCATTAATGCCCCCAACACCAAAAGATGGTATTAATGGCCCTTGTAGAATGGCTCTTTTCGGTTTATAACCAAAAAATGACTGAAAAACACACTTGTGTAAGTTGTTCATAATCAGAAGAGTTTTGTAGCTTCTTCATAGGGTTAATGTAAACCCCAATATGTAACCCTTCCTAGAGTTAATTATTGTGTTTAATTACAAACAATTTATTAAAAGACTCTAGCTTATTCTATTACAAAGTAGTTTATACAATCATAGTTATCATTAATGATAAAAGCTATCTATTACATGCATACAAGCAGGACAAAGTGACTTGCAGCAAGTAAATAAATCAATTACAGGGACACCTGGGTGGCTCAGCGGTTGAGTGTCTGCCTTTGGCTCAGGGTGTGATCCTGGAGTCCTGGTATCGAGTCCCACATCGGGCTCCCTGCATGGAGCCTGCTTCTCCCTCTGCCTATGTCTTTGCCTTTTTTTCTCTCTGTGTCTCTCATGAATAAATAAATAAAATCTTAAAAAAAATCAATTACATACTGGTAGAAATCCAAAAATTTAGTCGTAGGATGGTAAAATGATTTGCCCACAGTTTGCCATGCTAGAACCAGGACCGGAACTGAGTTTTCTTGATTTAATTTATTCTCATGTATGTCCATTCACTGAGTGCCTACTGCATGCAGGCATCCTCACTGGGTTTGTGGGTACCTCTAGAATAATCCCACCACATGGGCATTTACTTTGTATTAACTAAGGCTCTGGGAAATGTGAAGGAGAGAGAGAGAGAGAGACAGAGAGACAGAGAGACAGAGAGAGAACCGTGTAGAAAGAGTAACCTCTCTGCCTACCTTTCCACTCAGTAGCATGTGGCCAGAGTGAGTATGAGAAGGGAGTTGTCTCTGTTTCTTTTCTTAGTCATTTTGGTTCTCAAGTGCTTCTCATGATGTGAGCATCCCACCTCACTGAGTGTGGCCATTGTTTTTAAAGAGATGCATGTTTCCTACAACATAGCCCTTAAACACAAGTCAAAGCTCCATTGGTTGTTTAACTTGAAGACAACAATCTGTTCTAATGCAAGAAGAGCAGCCAGCTGTGTTTGGACTTAACAGGAGAGAAAATTAAATGCATTTATGTTTGCTTGCTAGTATGTTTGCAAAAATACTTCATACTGTTTTCCATAGGCCAAATTACATAAGGAATTTTCAGGGGTAACTTTGTATTCTTAAAATCTTGGAGGTCATGGTGTATGAAGAAGGATACAGCAATGGGTCTGTGGGTGGGGAGATTGATCAGACAGACCATAGAGGAGAAAGGACCAAGTGGGGGAATCAGCTGGGAGACTCTTGAGATACAAGACAATGACAACAGAAGCTTCAACCAGTGGCAGCAAGAACAGAGAAAAACCAACTAATGGAGGAGATATAAGGGAGGCAGAAACAAGGAAGGAATGACTAGCCATGGAATATTCTAGAGAAGGAACAGTTAAAGCTTACCTGAGTTTTCTAAACTGGTAGATTAGGATGATGATTAGGATTAACATGACAGTTAATACAGGGCGCTCCATATTTTGATCGATAGAAGAACACATGACTTGAATTATCTGTTTTCACTAGACTGAGAAGTATAAAAAGTGGTTGTTTTAAATGTTAATGCCTCACATTTCATTAGCCCCAGCCCCACTGATGTATTGCCCAACCACAGCTCCACCCTACCTCATGTTTTGTTTCCCAGAGAGCAGAGCCCCCAGGTAACAGAAATGAGGGAAAAGCCATGTGAGGCATCAAAGGAGAAGAACTGACAGAAGAGTGTGTTAGGGAAACTGCCACCCCTAGGACTCATTACTTCATCTTCCAAGAATCCATATAAATGACTTGTCGGGAGAACCCAGGGGCCCTATTTCACACAGGTCAAAGTTTGCACCGTGAAGTAATAATTCCCTTATACTCCAGGTGGCTCTTCTATGGGTACTGTGGAGCTCCCATTGCCTCTAGAGCTATGGTGTCAACAAGGAAGTCCTGTGGCAGAGGCAGCAAGTAGAAGGTATGACATGAGGTGAGGACTCCTAGGTTTTACCCCATGGACTCCTGGTTCGTCACCATAGCAGTGTCTTGATAGAACAAATCACTAAGAGCTCTGAAGATAAGGGAAGCAAAGAGGACCTGAGGGGTGAATTTCTAACCTGAGTATGCCCCAGTAAATTCTGACAGTCCTCCAAAGGATGCCTGATATGTGTCCACAGATGAATCTGCCCACTGCATCTACCATGTTTGATCCAGCTTAGTTCTTCCAACTGATCCCACCACCCACAGAAATGGCGCTGCCTCTGCTGGCAGTGACCTTCAGGAAGTGGTGGTGTCTGAGTCAAGTCTGTGGTTCTCAGTTGCTGCCAAAGCCACTATCTCTGGGGTGTCAGAATTGTTCTGGGTAAGTGTGGAGGTTGGGAGTGAAGGAGGGGACAAGAACCTAATCTCTAACCTCTGTCCTCATGTTGTCACCAGCCCCCAAAAAAGTTTTGCTCTCTCTGGTCCCATAAAGTCCCACAAGAGAGCTGCTGCTTCAGTTTGTCCCTCCTGTTTTAACATTTTCATCTTCTTCAAACCATCCCTGTCATGATGCCATACACCAACACCTTTCTCTCAGTTCCTCATCTCCCGTTAAAAGCAAACAGAACCCACCTCCCAACAAGTAACAAACCTATCTCCCTAAAACAAAATCAAAGTAAGAAGCAGCTCAGAGGAAGTGTCTTAGGCAAACCTAGGAACTGGTGTGGAGATTGAGCACACTGAATTCCAGCACTCAGAGAAGGACACTTTTCAGTTTCTCCCAGGACCATGAGTGGCAACTAAATTTTCATTTACATAACCTGAGGGGCCTATTACAGTGGCCCCCTCAAAGAACGGTCAGATGCCAAAAATTAATTGAAGTCTCTACTTTAGAGAGGAAACTGCACAGAGAAAAAAATATATATATATACTTATTCATGAGAGACACACAGAAAGAGGCAGAGACACAGGCAGAGGGAGAAGCAGACTCCCTAAGGGGAGCCTGATGTGGGTCTTGATCCCAGGACCCCAGGATCATGACCTAAGGCGAAGGCAGACACTCAACTACTGAGCCACCCAGGTGCCCCTTGAGAAATAATTTTTTAAGTTAAGAATTATTTGACTTCATAGATGAGTGTCCAAAACAACATGAGGCAAAGGCTGGAGGCAGAAAATTTGTCTGGGAATTTGATCCCAGGGAGCAGGAGTTAGAAAAGAGTACAAACAGGGAAACAAGGAAAACCAATAAAGAGCCCATTATCAAACTGTTTACTACTACTAAGGTGACTGGTGTTTTTTTGTCCTACAACCTCCTGAGCAGCTGTGAAATGAGGTTCAGAGCCATTTACCTAAGGGCTAAGAGGAAGAAGCCTCTATGCTGCTATTGGTCAAGGATGGCCTCAGAAGCATGGGCTTACCTGCATGTTTGTACTGCATTTTTCCTGCAGATGGCTCATGCCAGGAAGCAATAGATACTTATTAGGGACCCAGAGTGGGCTGCACCTGTGGGAAACTGATTGAAGCCTATGAAGACTGGTCACCACAGCAGTGGCTGGAGGGAGAAGTGGGGTTAAAAGGATCTGACTGGGGATCCCTGGGTGGCGCAGCGGTTTGGCGCCTGCCTTTGGCCCAGGGCGCGATCCTGGAGACCCGGGATCGAATCCCACGTCAGGCTCCCGGTGCATGGAGCCGGCTTCTCCCTCTGCCTGTGTCTTTGCCTCTCTCTCTCTCTCTCTGTGTGGCTGTCATAAACAAATAAAAATTAAAAAAAAAAAAAGAGATCTGACTGCTATGTGAGAGGATCTGACCCAGTGATTTTAGGTCCCCAGAGCAGAAAGAAGAGGTCCACTGAACACACATACACTCAGGAATCTGGAGGGAGGACAGAAGAACCTGAGAAGAGACCAATGAAAAGGCATCAAAGAGGTAGAAGGAAACTAATAATAGTATTAAGAGTTATAGCCATTGGGACTCCTGAATGGCTCAGTGGTTTAGCATCTGCCTTTGGCTCAGGGCATGATTCTGGGGTCCCTGGATTGAGTCCCGCATTGGATTCCCCGCTGGGAGCCTGCTTCTCCCTCTGCCTATGTCTCTGCCTCTGTCTGTGTCCCTCATGAATAAATAAATAAAATCTTTTAAAAAAAGTTACAGCCATAAAACCACAGCCATAGCAGTAGCAATAACAATAATAGGAACATGAATATAGACTATGTGGCAGGTACTATTCTATGCTCTTTACATAAATAACTCATTTGATTCTCTCAAATCTGACACGAGCATGGTTATTTTCCCCATTTTAAACATGGGGATGCCAGATTATTGAGAAACAGGGGTCACAATTCACTGTTGGTGACTCTAGAACCTGTACTCTTAACCACTTCATCCTGCCGACTCGAGGAATGAAAGGCATCCAGGAGACAGTGGCAGAGGGAATTCTACGATGCAGGGAGTGAGCAAGGATCAGTTTTACTTATGAGGGAGAAAAGGAAAGGCCATCTGATCTGTGACCAAGAGGTACCCGGTCACTTTTGAAAATGCAGTTTGAGCTGAGCAATGAATTAGAACACGGAGTGCAAAGAAATGAGGACAGTGGAGCCCAGGTCCACTTCTGGAGACATTTGTTAGTGAAAGGAGTCAGTGTATTAGTTTAGTGTAAAACCCACCTGTCCTAATTTGCTAATAGAAGAGAGGGATCCAGTATCTAGGGAAAGAGAAGATCAGTGGGACTGTAATGTTACTCAGTTTGAGTTGGCACAGTTCTTTTAAGTACAGGAAATGTCCCTCAGGTGGTGTCCTTTGGCTAAATGCCATGAGAGAGAGCTTAAGAAGCAACACAGGACCCATCAGAGACTGAGGAAGCCTTTGGAGAGAAGAATAATGAGCATATTTTCATTCTGGTTTTTTGCCATTTCTGATTTCCCACAAAATGGCAGAAAGGGACACACTCTGTTGCCAACCTTTTCCTTCCCTCCTCCTGCCTCATTAGCTGAGCCCAGTCATTATACTACATTTTCTGTGCCTTGGATAGAAAAGCCAGCTCTTCAAACCATAACATTGGCAGCAGTTTTCTTCCTACAGTTTGTAAAAATTAAATCACAAATCAAAAGAATGTGAGCCAAACATGCCACAGCCATTTGGATTTACATGAAAGGGAAACCATCAACACCTCCCTATCTTGGCTGATGAATGTATCTGATATTTCAGATTTCTTTCTTGGTTCTTTCATGACCACAAGACCAAAACTAATCAGTCCAATTAGACAAACTTCCAGATTATGGCTCTGAAGTCAACTCAACAAGTAACATATCCAACAATATAATTTGCCAAGTTTAATTCAGAGGTTGAAGGAGGGCGGAGGAGAGGGTTCCTGATTTATCACAGCAGCTAAAGCTGTATTCCAGTCTGAATACAAAAGAAAGAATAAGAAATAAAGCCAGACTTGGGGCACTATAACTGCTGATCATCATGTTTTCCCAATATTAAAAAGCAAAAAAGAAAAGAACAACCTGAAGTTAATAATATCATCTGATAAAAACCCTCAGAATAGTTGCAAAATATGTAAAATACCTTCAAAGGAATTCATTAAATGTAAAGAAAGAAATCAAATCCAAAGACAACTGGAAGAATATATAGATAAATACTTACCTAATTATGGCAGTAGGATGGTCTTAGTGTGCAAAGGAAAAAAATAAAAATATTAAGAGATTTCTCCACATGAATACTTAATTTTTCTGAACTCGACAAAAGCCACCATAAGAAAAAGCCTAAGACAAATGGAAAAATATACTTGCCACACATGTAATATTCAAGTGGTTTATATCCTTTACTTTTAATGGATTTATTGAGATATAATTAACATACCATATAATTCATCCAAAGTTATAATTAATGTTTTTTTGTATATTACAGGACTGTACAGTCATCACTATAATTAGTTTTAGAATATTTTTATCACCTCAAAAAGGAACATTTGCACCCATTAAAAATCACTCCCTGTTTCCTCCCCTCTCCTCAGGCCTACGAGTTCCCACTGTCTGTATCTACATATTTGACTACTGAGGACTTTTCATATAGGCCTACGGGTTCCCACTGTCTGTATCTACATATTTGACTACTGAGGACTTTTCATATAAATGGAATCATATAAAAAATTGTCTTTTGTAACTGGCTTATTTCATGTAGTGTAATGTTTTCTTTTTTTTTATTTTTATTTTTTTTAGTGTAATGTTTTCAAAGTTCAATCATGCTATACCATCTTAGTACTTGGCTTCTGTATTTTTTCCAATTTCAATATAATTCTCATGCCATACTTTTTTACAGTATACAATTTGGTGGTTTTCTTGGTATGTTTACAAAGTTATACAACCATCACAGTCTAATTTCAGATGTTTTCATCACCCCAAAAAGAATCACCATGGCCATTAGCTGTCACTCCTCATTTCCCCCTCCCTCTAGTCCCTGGTAACCACAAACTAGTTTCTATTTCTATGGATTTGACTATTCTGGATGTTTCATACATCCAGAAACATTCATCCAGACTGGATGAATCATACAGTCTATGATTCCATATACAAGCCTTTTGTATATGGCTTCTTTCACTTAAAATACTGTCTTCAAGATTCATCCATGTTGTAGCATGAATCAGTACTTCATTTCTTTTTATGGATTAATGATATTCTATTATATAGATACACTACATTTTATTTATCCATTCTCCAGTTGATGGACATTTGAGTTTTTTCACTGTTTAGCTATTAAGAATATTGATATTTACATGAATATTCATGTGCAAGTTTTGTGGGGTTTTTTAAATGTATGTTTTTATTTCTCTTGCATATATACCTAAGAGCAGAATTGTTGGATCATATAGTATGTCTACTTTTGAGAAATTGTCAGCCTGTTCTCTAAAGTAGTGGCAACATTTTACATTCCCACCAGCAATGTATGAGGGCTCTATTTCTTTATATTCTGCACACATTTGTCATGATCATGTAGTTTATAGCCATCTTAGTAGATGGAAGTTATTTATATATCATTGTGGTTTGGATTTGCATCTCCCTAATAACTACTAATGATGTTGAGAATCTTTTCATATGCTTTATTAGCCATTTGTATATTTTCTTTGAGAAATGTCTGTTCAAATTCTTTGCCCATTTCTGAATTGAGTTATGTTTTTATTGTTGAGTTTTAAGATTTCTTTATGTATTCTGGACACAAGTTCTTTATTTGATAACTAATTTGTTTTTTTCCCTTTTTCTTTTTTCCCCCCTTCTTTTTTTGAAGATTTAAAAAATTTATTCATGAGAGAGACACACAGAGAGGTAGAGACATAGGCAGAGGGAGAAGCAGACTCCCTATAGGGAGCCTGATGTGAGACTGGATCCCAGGAATCTGGGATTATGACCTGAGCTGGAGGCAGATGCTCAACTACTGAGCCACCCAGGTGCCTGATAACTAATTTGTAAATATTTTTTCCCTTCTGTGAGTTATCCTGTTATTTTCTTGATGGTATTTTTTAAAGCATAAAAGTTTTTAATTTTGATGAAGTCTAACTTATCCATTATTTATTTTGTGTTTGTGTTTTAGGTGTTATAGCTAGGAAATCATTGCCTAATCCAAGGTCATAAAGATTTATTCATGTGTTTTCTTCAAAGAGTTTTATTATTTTTAGATCTTATAGTTAAGACTTTGATTCATTTTGAGTTAAGTTTTGTATATGGTATAAATATTTTTGCATGCAGATATCTAGTCACAGCACTGTTTGTTGAAGTGACTATTCTTTGCTCATTGAATTGTCTTGGCACCCTTGTCAAAAGACAACTGACTGTAAATGCAAGGATTTATTTCTGGACTCTTAGTTCTATTCCATTGATATATTTACCTACCATAATGCCAGTACTGTTCTATCTTAATTACTATGGCTCTGTAGTAACCTTTGAATTTGGGAATTTTAAGTCCTCTAACTTTTTCTTCCTTTTTAAGACTGTTTTGGTTATTCTGGGTCTCTTGAGTCTCCATATGAATTTTAGTATCAGTTTATCAATTTATATAGCTGGGATTTTGATAGGCATTATGTTGAATCTGTAGATCAATATTGGGAGTACTGCCATCTAAGCATTAAATCTTTCAATCCATGAACATGGGATGTCTTTCTATTTTCTTATGTATTCTTTAAGTTCTTTAAACAATTTTTCGTAGTTTTAATAGTACAAGTCTTGCACTTCTTTTGTTAAATTTATTCCTAAATATTAATTTTTTGATGGTATTTTGAATGGAATTATTAATCTTTTGTTTCATGTTTGAATTGTGCATTACTATTATATAAAAATATAATTGATTTTTAATGATGATCTTGTACACACATTTTGCTGAATTTGTTCAAATAGTTTTTGAGTAATACCTTCTTATTTCTATATAGAAAATCAAGTCATTTGCAAAGAAAGATTGTTTTACTTCCTGTATGTTTAACTTTTAACAAGTCTCGAAAATCAATAAGTAAAAGACAAACAAGCACCCCAATAAAAAAGTCGCAATGAATGTGAATAGGTAGTTCACAAAATTGGTGCATATGAACAATAAAATATGCTTAACCTCACTAGGAATTAAATGAATGCAAATTTAATTAATATGATGCTGTTTTGCCTATCAAAATGACAAGGCTTTATAAAAAAAAAAAGAAATAATGTTCATTTTTGACCAGAATCCTATATGAAAGGGAGTATACAGATGTTTCTGTAGGGTAATTTGGAAATGTATATTAAACATTTTCAAGATGTTTACACTATTTATTCAGTAATTCTTGTTCCAGGAATTTATTCTAAGGAAATAATCACAATGTGATATGCCCAATGATTTATGTACACAGAGGTTCATAAAACATTATTTATAAAAGAGAAAAGTGGAAAGATCTCAAATGCTTGACAATAGCAAACAGATAAATCCATATTCATACAATAGAATACGGCACTAACATGGAAAACTAATTGCTAGAGATATGCAAGGTCATAGGAACAGGCTCATGATATATTATTAAATAAAATAAGCATGTATAACATATCAGTGTTCAAAATTACAAATCAAATATGTATATGTGTTGTGTGTGTGCATGTGGGAGCCATGTGTATACATAGTGGCTTATTGCTGTTCAAATAAATGTGAAGTCATGTGATTTATTGTGTCCTTTATACTGCTTTGTATTTTTCAATTTTTACATTTATACACAATTATCACTTTTGTGAAAACAAGAAAAACAAAAAATGTGCTAGAAAAACGTATTGAGTCTGATGTTTCATTTCAGAGAACCTCTAGAGCTGGGGTGATTGAATCAGTGTGAAAAACCAGATTCTCACAAGTGTGATTAAGGCTGGGCTGTGGGGTACTCTCTTATACTGCTAAAACTACTAGTAGCCAAGTACTAGTGGCAAAACTCAGAGTTTTCTGAACTCCGTTGCTAGCCTAGAACCTACAGTGGACCTTTTTCTAAAAAACCGGGACCCACTCAGGGCATGATGCAGTTAGAATTGAGGCTGAGATGTCATACTATAGCAAACAGCAAGAAGAACAGTGATTCGGGTTACCAGGTAAGCTTAAATTATGAGAAAGCCACATACCCACTGACAACAGAGTGCAAGGAACTCTGTTGTCAGTGGGTAGGGAGAGGATGGACACAGAGAGGAGCTGAGTATTGTTACTGATAGAATATTTGAGTCAAACTTCATATGTTCTTGGTGAGACCCCCAGATTTGTCCCAGAGGCAAAGACTACCTCCAAGTTCTGCTTCTTCTGAAACTGCTTTGCCCCCTGTATTTCTTTTGTGTTGTTTATGAATGCTAAAGTTCTTATTTCTGGAGGTGATATGAGTGAGCTTCTGCTTCCTGCCAGTAAGAGCCTTTTGAAAGTTGCACTTAGTGACAGGGAGGAAGATGAAATCAAGTCTTCTGGCAAAAGTACTCTAAGTGAGTTTGGGTGGAGCATAGGGCTGAGCAGGAGAATGGTGGAAGACGACGCTGGAGAGGTAGACAGGGGCAGGCCTCTCAGGGCCTTGTACCCTGGAGATGTAGTTTTAGCCTGTGTTTGAGCAGGTCTGTGCTCTAGTCTGAAATCTGTCATCAACTTATTATATGACCTTGAGCCATTTATCACCTTTGATGTTTAGTGGTCTCATTTGTAAAATTAAAATATTGGTTTAGGTAACTGTTAAAATGATCTCCAGCTCTTAAAGTATTAGTCTGCTGTGTCTACCTTCTACTAAGGAGGCAGCTACTTACTTTGCTACCTCATCCCAAGATTACTGGTCCCAGGATCATAAGGCACTGCTGACTGATAACCAGGCAGATCCAGAGTATATCTATGCACCTTATGTGACCTTTTCTAAAATTTTCCCAGGCTCCTGGAGGGTATGGTTTCAGTTCTAAACCATGAACACTGAGGGACTCAGGAGGTCCTGGTTCTCTTTATCTTCAAATCTTCAAAATTAAGATGTCATACTTCAGATTAAGATGTCATACCTAGTTATCTATTCCATGAGGACAGGGGCCATATCTCCCTTCTGTGTCACTTCCTCATTCTTAGAACCTAACCATTGTGTGGGACTGAATAAATATTTGTTAAATGAATAAACAAAAGTTTGCAAATGACAGATGTTTACTTATTGTGGTAATTATTTCACAGTATATACAGATATAGAATCATTAAGTTGTATACCTGAAACTAATGTAATATGTCAATTATACCTCTAAAGAGTTCAAATGAGTTAAGACATAAAAACGCTGTGGAAATTGTAAGACTCAGCACAATGTATAGCTCACTCCAGTATGGAGGGTTATTCACAAATTGTTATTTTTGCCAAAATAATAGGCAAACTAATAGTTTTTCCAGCAGAGACTGATAGATGAATAACAGTTATGAATTAGGATTTCAAAGTGGTTTGGGAAATCTGAACAGTAATCTTCCTCCCTCCCAAATCTTACTGAGATGACTTAAGAAATATAAAATTAAAAGAAATATAAAATTAAAACTGGAAAGCTGACATGCTACATATCCCCTAGACTTGAGCTAGGTTCATCTGAGGGTTCTGAAGGAGATAGAAACTAAGATCTTAAGGAAAGAAGATACTTACAGGACACAATGAATCTCCTAATTTGTGAAATGTTGTTGTGGACTTTATTGTAGGGGAGACTATAAACTTTCCAATACTTCTTACTGAATCTTAGAATCATCTCCTCCATCCTATTATCTGACACTTTAACATCCTCTATACTAGTTAAAATTTCTTGGTTATTATGGACAAACATACCACTCAAACTGATGTAAGCAAATAAAGGGAATTGACTGATTGTCTTATCTGAAAAATATAGTGGCAGTGTGGTTTTCAGGCATAGCTGTATCTAGAAGCTAAAAAAAAAAAAAGTCTTCAGGAATAAATCTCTCCTTTTTTGTTTTCCTCTGTTTTGACTTAATTCACAGGTAGGCTCTTCTCTTACAGTGACCCCTGGTAGTTTAGAAACTACCTAAGAGGGAAAAAAAATTTCCCTAATAATTTCAGCAAAAGTCAGGATTTAACCTGACTGAACTAACTTGTGTCATGTACTCAACCTGGAACCATTACCATGACTAGATGGATAAGCTGCCCTGAATAGCCCCACCTGAATTATCTGTTAATTCCTGGAGCCAGGGGACAGTCCTACCTTAACTTTATGAACAGAGAATAAGGGAAGGATGGTTCCCCAAAAGAAAATGACCATCGAAATCTTTATTGTTACCAGAAAAGAGAATGAATGCTTTGCACACAAAAACAACTGTCTATAGCTTCTCCCACTGACTTCAGTACATCATCTTCCTGCTCATGTTTGTACATTTCCAGCATCTGAAGCAGTTGGCTCAACTGAGCTCAGCTGGGCTTATTAGAATTCTTGTTTGTATCAATCCCATAGCTAGATCCCTCCTGCTAGATCAACTCTCTGCAACTCTCAGCAATTTCTTTGGTCCATATGAATAAAAAATATGAATTAGGTGAATCCTAATTCATAATTCACCAACACTTCCTGGAAATTAATACACGGACATTGGTTTTGGTTGTTCTATACCCACCCTCAGGATCTGATTACCACTCCTACTGAATCCAGTGTATCTCTTCTAGTCCTCAGAACAGAGACCTCTGTTCTGAAACAGCCTGAGGCCCTGACCCTGCTCCTAATCAGAGGAGATTGAGAGTGGGAGCCCAGCAGAGGATGTAGCCTGGGAGTGGGGTGAAGGTTTTGCATCTTGGGAAAGCAGGGAGTCAGCAGACTGAGCTGGGGCTAAGGAGGAGCCTGGCTGTCCTGGCCCAGTCCCTGGAGGATACAACCAGCCAACAGTCCCTAGCTGGTAGAGGGGAAATTACAGGGGAGGGAAGGAAGCAGCCTATATGGCCCTCTCCCCTGCTTGCTCACTCTTTTGCAAACTATTGTCTTCAGCCCAAGGGTGATCTCATCACGGACCTCAAACTGAAAAAAAAAATGTGTTTCTTGAAATCCTTATGTGCAATAGCACATGTTTCCACCACCTTTTTTTTTTAAAAAAAGATTTTATTTACTTATTTGATAGGGAGAGCAAGTGACAGAACACAAACAGCGGGAGGAGCAGAGGGAGTGGGAGAAGCAGACTCCCCATTGAGCAGGGAGCCTGGGGCTCCATCTCAGGACCTGAGCTGAAGGGAGGTGCTTCACTGACTCAGCGACCCAGGTGCCCCATTTCCATCAACTTTAACTTATATATATGAATAAGGAGGGCTACTTATTGACAAATTTTAATTAAGGAGTGCTAAAATATGGTAAGAGTGAATTATTAAGGGGGAAAAACCCCACCAGGTTTTTTTTAGTGTGTGGATTTTTTTTTCTTATTTGACTTTTTGGGGTTTTTTCTGAAGATTAACCCAAGAAGAATTTAGAGCATATGCTTCCCAGACCCTCCACCCCAGGAAAAACAGTCTTCCAATGTGCTCCTCCAGTTTCTAGCACTCTATATACTGCCTCACTCGTGTAATGGACTGTGGACCTCAGGACCCTTGGAGGGGTTGATACAGGCTGCCAGGCGTCGGAAAAGATAGGTGGACCGGACTGGGAGAAGACAGAAGCAGATGAGGAAAGGACAGCCTATAGGGGTGGGAGTCCAGTGCAGCTCAGGTGGATTTGCTCTCTGCTAAGCTGTCTGCACTGGTGCAGCCGGTGGGGCTGACTGGCAGGCAGGGCTGCCTGGAAACTAACTACGTGAGATTCGGGGGGCTTGGTTTGGCCCATAGGGCTAGACACACCTGCTTCTGTTAACAGCCCAAGACTGCCTCAGTGTGAAACAAGGCAGTGACAATGATGGACCAAAGGCCTGAAGGCTATTCCCCAAGTTTCCAGACTGCATTTGTCCAGCCTGTCATCAGACCCTAAGAACAGAGTGAGCCCCCGACTCTTATAATGTTACCTCTCAACAACCTGGCAAGTAGGGGGTTTAGAGCTAGAATTTGAAAGTAGTATAACTTCCACTATCTGAGTATCATGGATGAGATTAATAACTTCATATTTGGCAGTCATAAACTAAATTTAGCAATTATTAGTGCTTGCTGAAGGCTAGGCTAGCATTTTCTAATAGGTTTGGCAGAGGCACAATCATTTGGCTTCTGCTCAGTGAGGTATTAAGTACTCCTACCAGTTTCAGAAAGGATGCATAGGATATGTGTATTGTCAGTGTTGACTGGAGTTTCCTATGGTTCTCACCTACCAATATTCTGGGTTTTTTGTTATTTCATTAATTTTTAATTTTACTGTTAGTTTTGCTGCATCCTTATCATTTTAGGTTGCCGTGGTTTGTTCAGCTAACCCTATGTATAGTGCATGTAATGATATATATTTATTTTTATCAACAGTTTTACCCTATAATTTCCCCACATACAAGTAGATTTTTAGACATCTGTCTTAGGCTCAAACACCAAACATCCATTCCTTTTTGCTAAAATAGATGTTTGCGTCATTATCTCTCCTTCTTCCAGAGCTTGCATAGTGGTATCTGTGATTGTCAGGGTGTTTCTTTCCCTGCTAAAATCTGGCACGGGGAAGGTTGGTAGACTAAGGGTCCTCTCCTCAGCTAAATGCTCCTTGATTATTAAGTGTGGGGATTGCTACTCAGAGGTCATAATCTCCTGCAGCTACTGAGGCCTGTGGCTGCCCCCTGCCCACTTACTTTCTCTGGAGTGGCATGCCCTGAGGTATCAGGAAAAAGGGATAAAGTTCCAGCTTATCAGTTTCAGTGTCAGAACTCTACATTTTGTGTTTCTTACACAAAGATACGAATTGCTGCTAGATTTTATGGACAAACAAAAGACATTTTTTGATGTGTCAGCAGGAAAAATACTGTAAGCTGAATGAATTACTTCTGATAATAATTTATATGAGACTTAGTTTCTCCCTTGCAAATAAGCTGTTTCCCAACACTGATGCTAGGGGGTGCTTGATTTCTGGGGTGATGTTTTAAAATTAGGAAAAGCATTACCTTTTAATACTTGAAAATGAATGTAACACATGTCCTTGTACTCATCACCCACAATGGATAGATGTTAACATTTTTATAGTATTTCTTTCATTTTATTTTTTTAGCTAAAATATTACATACAATGGGAGCCTCTTTTTTTTTTTTTTTAATCTGGTCCTATTCTCCTCTTTCCCCACAGGCAAGCATGCTCTTGATTTTGTATCTAACTTATAATGCATGCTTCTATACTTTAACTGCACAAGTCCACACTGTGATATGTTTTTATATTTACTTAAACAGTATCACAATGTATATATCATTCTGTAGCTTTGCTTTCGCATTAGGTATTGTTTTTGAGATTTATTTATACATATAGATCCAGTTTATCTCATCTTGTTCACTTATTATGTAAGAATCATTTACAGCCATTATGAACAGACATGCCACATTTTATTTATCCATTCCCCTACTGATAAACCAATAAAAAGAAATATGGTATCCTATAAGTTACCAGCTTAGCTGTCATCTCCTATAGGAAGCCTCTTCTATTCTTCTCTTCCTCCCACCATTAAGTTGTGCTAAGTGCCCTTCTCTTCCTCCCTTGACCACCCATATCAGAGACTTTATCACATATTGTTGAAAAATATCTCCCTTTATCTTAAATCATAGACTCCTTGAGATCAGGATCCTATAACCTGTTCATAGTGGTCACAGTGTAGCCCCTACCCTGTACAGGGCACATAGTTGGCAGTTTTTGACAAATGGATGAATGAGTGATTAATTCTATACTATGGAATAACCAATGTCAGTCATTTGTTAATGTAACTTAAAAATCAAGGCCCCAAACCAAGAACTTTTCTAGCCACCTGCTAGATCTTATTACCTCCAGTTGAATAATGGGAAGTCTTTTACCATTTGAGGTAATAGCAAATTAAGCTAATAGATATAATATTCTCAATTTTAAGTTTGTTAAACCTTTGCCACCTGGTGCCACTTGCTTATATTAAAATCTAATGTTGAATAGTATCTGCTTTAGTTCTAAATTATACATTTATTTTAAATTAGATAAATCACAATTTTCTGGTGTTTCATCATAAGCACCTGTACTTCCAGGTGTTCTGCCCTTTGAATAAGGGATGAGAACTACTGTGTTGACTACATTCTAAGATAGGCAGTCAAGTAGCCCACTACTGTCATAAATAATGCTTTTTAAAGAATTTGTTTCAAAGTAGTACATTTTTCAAAGTGTAAAACTAGTCTTACATGTCATAAAGAGGCAATTTCTTCCCAATCGGTAAAACCTTATGAAATTTGAAATAATTATTATTGCACATTCTGACTCCCCCAGCCCTGCTAACCTTCAGAGGCTTAGTGGGAAGGAGTCAGCCATGGTCACAAGCCCACCAGTCGTCCCCCCATTGTATAGAGACTGGCAAAGTTAAGACTTTCTTAATAATTGCCACCCTGTCCCTCATTCCTCCCCAGATACTTGGAAGGCCCAAACTTTAAACTTCTTATACAAATGGGAATAAACAAATGTAAGTTCCCTGGGACTGTTCAATACACTTGTAGAAGGCATGGGACTTTCCAAAGTGCTTGAGCAGAGCTTCAAGCCAATCTCCTTTAATCTTGTGGGGCACAGTCACCACAACTGGCATATGTTTTGCACGTACATTAGCTTCTTTGTTCCTCTATAACCCTAAAATGTAGATATTATTATCATCTGTGATTTCCAGACAAAGATACTAAAGTCAGTCTGGAAAAATTATGTAAATTTCCCCAAATCACGAAGCTAATTAGAAATGGAGTTTGGATTTCTAACCATTATGTAATATAGCCACCTATAAACATACATTCTGATTTTTTAAAAAGATTTATTCATGAGAGACACAGAGAGAGAGGCAGAGACATAGGCAGAGGGAGAAGCAGGCTCGCCAGAGGGAGCCTGATGAGGGACTAGATCCCAGATCCCAGGATCACGCCCTGAGCCAAAGGCAGAAGCTCAACTGCTGAGCCACCCAGGCATCCCTACATTTTGATTTATTAGCAAGATGTCGCTTGCCTACCAATTATCCTTTTAGTAGTCTAAAATGAAATGACAGGAGAGTATTAACCCATACGAAAGGGCTGCAGGGAAGGTAGTCATTTTTCTTTTTATGGTTTACTCATTCATTCAACCAACAATTATTGAACACATATTTTGTTCTAAATGTTGGAGGATGGGTGGCACGGGTGGCTTAGCGGTTTAGCGATCCTGGAGACCCAGGATCGAGTCCCATGTCAGGCTCCATGCATGGAGCCTGCTTCTTCCTCTGCCTGTGTCTCTGCCTCTCTCTCTCTGTATGTCTCTCATTAATAAATAAATAAAATCTTTTAAAAAAGGGTTTAAAATAAATAAATAAATAAATGTTGGAAGACAAAAAAGATATTTCTACCATTGAATTAGTTATTCATAGTCCTGTGCCCAATAATTATGATTCACTCCTATAGGTGTCACAGAAAAGGGATATGCAAAGTGTATGGGAGTCAGGAAAGTAGAAGATATCTTTGGAAGGTTATACAAGCCTTTACAAAAAAGATGACATTTAACCTTAACCCATGGAATTTTGTAGAGTGGAGGAATCATGGTGGAAGACTTAGTCCAAAAAAAATCCTTATTCTATACCTGATAGAACATTTGACAACTAACTTAATATTTCTGAGTCTTAGTTTATTTATGACAGAGACCAAAACTCATATTCCTCATAGAGTTAGTAGAAAAACTAAATAAAATAAAGCATGTGGAGTATACATGATTATTACCATCATCATTATAGATAGTAGAGAAGGGTTCATAACCAGAGAAGCTCCCTTCCCTGGCAGGGCCCTAGTGAAAACTTTAGTGACACTACAAGTCTTAATTGGCTATCGCTTCAGCCATATTGGTCCTGGACCACAGGATATTGGGCTTGTTGTGGGTTTTTTTACTTACATATGCAAATAACTGATCACCAGATTCCCATTTCATACCAGGCTGAATAGATGGATTCATGCCTCTAGTCTGGAGGAGGTCTACAACTGTTTGGGGGCCAGATGACTGGCAGTGACATAGAGAAAAGGCAGCAAGGGAAGGAGGAGATAGTGGGTTAAAGAGACCTTCTACTCCAGGCATGCCATCTATGTTCATCCTGTCTATCCCCATCGGAGAACTTAATATACTCCTCCCAGTTTTGCTTCTTTGGGTCCTTCTCAGATCCAGACCAGTTTTCTAGTCTCTCTCTCTTTTTTTTCTAACTCCCCCTAGCATTTTCCCCAACAATAAGAACTATTATTAATGCAGTTTCTTTGGGTTGCATAATTTTACTGAGTATAGATATGCCTGTACTCGATTTAGGTAAATTTAAACAAAATATTTCCCTAAGCCAGCTCCAACTGGGAGCTCAGTGACAGCGTTTCCTCTGTGCTTGCCGCCATTCTAAATGGCCTATTCAGTCATGTAATGCTGATGATGTCCCTGTAGGACAGACACTGTCATCACCTCAGTTTTACTAACAGGAAAATCAGAGCAGAAGAACACAACGTGTCCAAAGTCTGCTGTTGGCAGTGACAGAGCTGAGCTTTAACACCCAGCAATTTACTGGGTACTCATACCCATCATGCTATCCTGCACCTGTAGAGAATATTCACCCAATATCTCTATACATGGTGTTTAAGGAAAGGAAGTAAATTTTATGTCGACCAGAAATCAATCTTCTGGCTTATATTATGGTACCAGTGGTTTTAGCTACACTAACTTTTTTTTTTTTTAATCTGAATCTTTCAATTGGTGCCTAGAGAGTAAAAGGGAAAGAAGATCATAAATAGGTCAATACATGATTGACTTGTTTTGATTCCTCTGTAGCTCTCAGTTTTCTGAGATGACACCTTGGCTTCAGCAGTTTCCTGGCACAATTTGAGGGCATTTATTCACCCGAGTAATTTGAGAGGGAGAGAGATATGAAAACAGAGATGAAGAGAAACATCAAGCAGAGTGAAAGTTGCAGGAGAAACACAGTGACTGGGCCTGCAAGCATGCGGTAGGTACAGGATTCATATGGCTTTTGACATCATTTGTTGTTTCTAACTTAGCAGCAATAAAAGATCTGAAGAAAAGATTAAAAAGGGGGTATTAAGCGGAGGAGAGGAGGTTGCCAATGACTACCACTTTATCAGTGTTCCTTGGAGTCCCCCATGACTTGCTTGATCATTTAACTAATGTCTTCTAATTTCTTTTTCGAAGAGCCACCCTGAACACATTAACTCAGTTATCAGTCAGGTCTAGGCAGTTCAAACACTTCACATCATAGAGCAGGATGTTTCCTGAGGGTGACCAATGAAGAAAGAGATTTTTAAAAAACACTTTAATTACCTGCAAAATGAAGTGATTTTAGGTTTCAGGTATCAGAGTTATTCAACATACATATTATCTTCAGAAGTGGACTTGTATCTTGGGGAGCTGTTAAAATAAAATCTGTGAGGCTGGAATTATCCAATAGCAAAAGAATCCATTAAAGCAAAGAAAGGGAAAAGCAAATCATGTTCTCTCAATATCTAGCCCAGTTAGGTTGCCAGTTATTGATTTAGTCTGGGACATAGTAGCATTAAATCTTCCTCATTATACAAGTCCTGTATATCTTTTTAGCTTCACTATCTACGCTTTAATCTCTGAGTCCGAAATTAAGCACAACACGCACAAACCACTTTAATGTCTTCTTGCATCACTTGGAACACGTTCACTCTGAAGGGTCTGCCCTAAGATTATGATTGTTTGATTTTGCAAGGAGTCCTTCTAATAATTAAAACATCCCACCATCTATCCACATGCCTTGAAAACCCTTCTGGATCACACCACTTGTGTCTGTGATTTCTTCTTCTTCTTTTTAAAGCTTTTATTTATTTATTTATTTATTTATTTATTTATTTATTTATTTGAGACAGAGAGAGAGAGAGAGAGAGAGAGAGAGAGAACAAGCTGTGGGGAGGGGCTTTTTTTCTCTCTTTTTTCTCTCTCTCTCTTTATTTATTTGAGAGAGAGAGAGAGAGAGAGAGAGAGAGAGAAGCCTGATGTGGGGCTCAGTCCCAGGACCTGGGGATCATGACCTGAGCTGAAGACAGATGCTCAACCCACTGAGCCACCCAAGCACCCCTGTGATTTCTTTTTTAGAATACTATCCTGCATTTCTGAGATCCTGCCTATAAATTAGGTGTAATAATAAGATTGGAGTGATTCTTTCCAAAAATTTATGGCCTTGCATAGGAAATGCAGAACCCGGAGCTCCACCCCAGACAGAGCTCCAGAATTGGAATCTGCCTTTTAACAATCTCTAAGTAATTGGGACATACATTAAAGTTTGGGAATATCTGCTCTAGTAAGTAGCCGCAGAGGCCGATATCAGTAATACAGAGGTAGTGCAACTGGACAGAGAACATCACCCTTTCTTCAACTGCTCATAGAAACATAAAAGCATTTTTTCTCAAGCAATGCTGTAAAGCTCAGTAGTTGCTAAAAAATTATATTCTTGAACTGCAGCTATGTTTATTTCTGGATGGGATAGAATGAATAAAGGCACTAAAGAGGGTGAAATGGTACAGTAGTGGGTTAATTTCACTGGAGAAAGTTCCAACCTGGCCAGGTGTGGGGATAACATCAAGTCTTATCTTTAGCACACTGATCCACTGGCTTTGGTCTTTATCTGTCACTTTTATTCATCATTTTCGTAACTCCCATTGACAACTCACAGATCAGCAGGCATGATTAGCTGTTAATTGTTTTGGCAAGATGCTTGATATTACCACTTTAACTGTTAGTAGCTTTGATCTGGGAACATTTTTTATTTCTTCTTAAAGCATTTCATTGTCATTTTGTAGGCTTTCTTTGTTTAGATCATCATAATATAGAATAAGGTAAGAGAAAATATATCTGAATGATTCTGTTTTATAAAAACAAACATAAGGGAATTGACTTGAAAATATTCCAGAAAAGTAGTTTAAATTGCTAGATTTTTGATTGTTAATATTCATAAGAGGTTCACTGGGACTATAAGGATGATAATTACAGGGACTATGTTTCTGGACCCCAACTTAGAACATATTGGACCAAGAATAAACTATTTGAAATTAGGATTATCCTGGGAAATCTGATCAGTAGGTTAATTATTGTTCATAAATAGCATGATGACTCCAGAAAAATTTACCAATGACAGTCTCATAGTGGAATTAAATAAAACTCTGCATTGGGTTATATCTTTAATCCTTTAGAGGGATTCAATATGTATGTTGAGGCTTACAGTTTTGACTGAAATATAATATACATAGAAAAAGGTACATGTTATCACTTGATACATTTTTCAGAAAGAACACACTCATTAAGAAACAACAGAACTGAAAAAAAAAAAAAGAAACAACAGAACCAGCACCACAGAAACCTCTCTTGTGCCCGCTTGTATTTCTTTGTGTCTTCCCCCATTCAGGTAACCACTCTCCTGCTTTTAACAGCTTGATTTAGTTTTACCTGTTTTTATGCTTTTGTATAAATAGAATCATATCCTGTAGCCTCTTTTTTTCTTCCAACATTGTATTTGAGATCCACCCAAATTACTATGTGAATTTTAGTTCATTCATTCTAATTACTGTTCTAGAACTGCACGGTGTGTACATACAACAATTTATCCCTTCTACTGTCAATAGGCATATAGGTAGTTTCAGTTTGGGGATAATTAGTACTGTTCTAAGCGTTCTAGTAGGTGTCTTTAGGTGAGCATGGATAGGTATTTGAGTTAGCTATCCATCCGGGAGTAGAACTACTACTGGATATACAATATTTTGCTTTTGTAGATCCTGCAAGTAAAATGGTGGTGCCACTTTATGCTCTGGCATATGCGATCAAGTTTCAATCCTCTTGGACACTTACCATCATCTGACTTACAAAACTGTTAGCCACTCTGTGTGTACAGTAATGCTGCATTTAGATTGTGGTTTGGATTTTGATATGGCTTACATTTAACCAAGGTTCATGGAGGATCATTTATTGGATTTCTGTTATAAGTGGTCACAGGTCTCTCCGATAGTTGAATGGGGGTAAAACTAAGGATAATTTGAGAGGTGAAAGATGTTTGTTTGCTGAAAAATATCTACCCCATGAGGTTTTACTTGAGATTTCCATCTTTGACATTTACCCTGTATGGGTCTTATGCAGCTATGGACCTCTTTGCTGAGCTATACAATGATGAGGCCTGCAGAAAGCACTTAAGTAATTATAATATATTCAATTTGATTAACTCATCACCATTATTTATCACTGAATGGTGAGAGGGTCCTTGAACACTGGAATAGAGGATTTGATGGAAGGGTATTAGTGAATGGAACACAGAAAGTTGGGGAAGGAGAGGACAGCGAGGCAGGGAAGTGAAGACAAAGCATGGCATAAACGTTTGGGGCCCATCCGGAGGCCTGGGTTGGCCAGGGGGCCTCTCATCAAGAGGAACAAAGAGCAACCCAAGATAGCATTATTGCTCTAGAAGTCTAGACTATAAATGAATTAGTGTGGAGTTTTACCCATGATTGGCCCTGACTGCAATAGACAGGTGCAGATTCTTTGTATAAAGAGAAAATAGCCTTATAGTCCTAGACAGCAAATGTTCATCAACTTCAAATTACACCTCAAATGCTGCTGGTGTCTGGACCATTGATGGATGAGCTAGGTCTTTCCAGGTCTAATGCTGAGTAATGCAAATTAGATTCTCCTGAGTTATGCCTTGTGCAGCTGGAAGGCACAAAATAGTTGCCAGGGACATATCTCCGTGCCAAAATCTTGCCAATGTTGTTAATAGTATTGTACCCTGTAATGTGCGAGCACTCTTAGTTTTATTAATGCCAATACTATGCTTTTGCCCTTTCTTTCACCTTTTAATTTTTGAATAGGGAATAACTTTGGTTTCATCCTGACTCTTCAGAAAGCAAATGCTAAACTGAAAGGCAGGTATTAGGTCCTTTCTACCACCATGCGAGGGGTGGGTAGGATCAGCACAGAAAAATCTCAGCTGTTAAACCTTGCAGATTTGCAGCCCAGGAGTGTTAAACATTGTGAAGAAGGGAGGAGAGGGGGCATCTGAGTGGCTGAGTGGTTGAGCGTCTGCCTTTGGCTCAGGTCATGATCCTGGGGTTCTGGGATCGAGTCCCTCATCAGGCTCCCTGTACGGAGCCTGCTTCTCCCTCTGCCTATGCCTCTGCTTCTCCCTCTCTGTGTTTCTCATGAATAAATAAATAAAATCTTTTTTAAAAAAAGAAGGGAGGGGAAATGCCTAGCTCTCCTGGCAAGAGAGGAAAGCAACCTCATGCTTGGAATTGCATTTCTACACTATTTCAGGGTTTCTGGTTAGCTACCTATGCAGCTCAACACTTGTCCTCTGACTCCAGAAACACCCTGTAACCCCTTTCTGGGATTTGTGTAGATAAGTGATCACACGAGAGCCATGCTAATAAATGGTCTCAAGTGAAGATACAGTGGAAAGATGGAAAGAGATCTTCCTCCTTTCTACACTAAGAACGGAGAGAAAGAAAGCAGAGATGTCTCTAACTGAGCTGCTCTCATACCATGACAATGTGCATTTGTAAAGCTATATAGGTAAAGTCAGTGTTAACATATGTGAAGCTTTTGGTCGCTCCAACAGATTTTTTAAAGCACCCTTACCATGTGCCTCAAACATTCCTTTGAATCACATCAATTCAATCTTATTAGAGTCTTTGCACAAAATGTAGGATTACTGTCAAAGGGTATGTGAAAGCATGTTACTAATTACAAAGATTTATGTAACCAATTCGCTCCCCTCAAATCATGTCTTACACACTTTATTTAGGTTTCTATTACAATATTCGAAGGATATCGCCTTGTCAAAAAAATTCTCAGCAGTCCGTAGGAAAGAATGAGCTAGTAGGAACCTCAGGTAGAACCCACAGTAACAAGACTCACCTAGGCATGCTAGCCACTAGAGGGCAATATTGGCCATGCACTATGGGCTCTCCCTCTCCTCTAGAGAGCAGTGTTACCTATAGAATGGACGCTACACATGCAGTTAAATTTTCATTGGATGCTCAATGTGTGCTTGAAATGCTGGGGTCGGTGATATCCATGAACATGAATAAGGCCTTATTCTTAATCCTGAGGAGCATATATTTAACAATAAGAGATTATAACCACATATCAATTACGATTGAACCCTGAATTGTATTTTTAAAAAGATTTATTTATTTTTTTTAGAGAGATAGTGTGTGCAAGCGCGAGTGGGGGAAGGGGCAGAGGGAGATAGAGAGAAAGAATCTTAAGCAGACTCTGTGCTAAGCACCAACCCCAACTTGGGGCTCCATCACACGACCCTGAGATGATGACCTGACCTAATAAGAATCTGATGCTCAGCTGACTGAGCCACCCAGGCACCCCAAGTTGTATTTTAAATTGTATTTCAGTATCAGTTGACAGGTGGATGTATCCCTTTGATAATAATAGCTCTAATAGAGATGCAAATACTGCCACTTAAAAACCATCCAAAGCATAAACACAATTAATTTGGAAATCTGTTTGGCATGAATGAATACTGGAGGATAGAGTGAGATATCTTTGTCTGTACTATAGAATAATCTAACTTAAAGACAGCTTGCTCATCTTTTAATAAGTCAATATTTTTTTCTTCTAGTGTAGATAGACTTCCTATTTTCACTTAGTAGGACTCCTCTTTTTCACTAAGCTTACTAATGAAACGGTAAGAATAATTTCTTATGGAATTATTTTGTATCTAGGATTAAAAATTATTTTTAATTCAAGTGAAATATTAGCTTAACTAATTATTTCATAAATTAAATGAGTGCTTAAATCACTCTGCATAAATCATAATTTTATTTATCGACTTGACCCATTAGCAGACAAAGGTATCTAAGGAAAATCAGTTAATGTTTATCATTCACCTCCTAGGGTACTTTGAACAATCCCATCAAGTGCAAGTCCTTAATTTTTAACGAATATCAGACACAATTGTGATATTCTAATGTGCTGTCAGGAAATCCAACTATTTTATATTAAACACTGTTTGGTTTGCATGTTTCTTAAACAGCAATGATTTTTTAAATGTAGCACCATTAAAACTGACAGTTTTTCAGTCAACATTGATTAAATTAAACCCAGTTTAGAGGTTAGGAAATAAAGAAACTAGACTAGAGCAAATAGAAAAATTCTCAATTAACATTACAGTTGTGACATGTGGACAAAAGCCAGATTAAGCAGATGCTATCATCAATTCATTTGTTGTCATGTTTGTAGTGTGGCAACTGGCCCCAGAGACAGAAGATCTTCTGGAAGTGGTGCATCCTGGGACACTGTTTTTTGTTTATTTCACAATGATCATCAGTCATAATGATGCAGTGATACTGGTACTCACATCAGGAACCATCAAAGCAGAAATTTAGGGAGACCAAAGCATTGCACATGCTCTTCCTTTAAAAAAAAAAATCACAAATTTACTAAAAGCCTTTCCTTAAATTTCTAGATTTTCCCAAAAGGAAAATAAACTCTTCCTCTCCCACAAAAATCTCTGAGCATTTTAAATACATCGGCAACTTACTTATAGCATGCATACCTTAAGTTGCTCAAGAGACCAGAATTCCATCAAGTGAAGAGATAAGCATGCATTACATGGCTCCTTTATTTAATTACAAAATACAAAAGCCCATTAGCAGAATGGCCTGTTGGCCTGTAGAGAGGATGCTGGCCTGCCATGTGGTAGACCTGCAGCTTTCTCTCCTGCTCGGCTTGCCAACCTGGCGGAGAGCATTGTGCACATGGTCAACCTCGAGAAGGAAATGTATAATGCTGCCCGACTCTGACCACTTCATTGTCTTCACTTCAGGGAAATATGCATATGAAATCCCTGCAGAACATGGCCATAAAGGGCATTCTGTGAATGTTTTATTTACATGAATTTGAATTAAATATCTTTAAAGGGAAAAAGGTATGAAATGATTATATAAATCTGTAATCTAGTTTGGTTCTGCTACCAGCTGTGTAATGGGGGAGAAATTATTTTAAGTCACTTAAAATGCCTTGTTTCCCCATTTGTGATGGTGATAACAGGTTTGACCTCACCATGGGAAGTTTACATGGATCAAGTGACGTTATGTATGTGAACAACAGCATGCAAATTGGAAAGCAGAGGTCCTTATTCTGACATTCAGGGCTGTTTTCAGGGCTTTCTGTGAAATTGTATTCAGAATTGAGTGTGAATGTCCTTACATACATTTTTCTGGAGAGCTTATGTCTGCTTCCTCAAAAGGGTTTTTGACCCTAAAACAAATTTGAAAGAAAGCCATTGCTATAAAGTAGGAAATATATGTTATCTTATTTTCACCCTTATTCAATTAAATGATTCATTTTGGTTATTTTTAATGTGTTATTTCAGAGTTGTAGGATGATTTTAATTCACCATTGATAATTTATATTCCAGCTTTCACAAATATACCCATCTCAAATGCCAGGAGAAGACAAATCAATACTTTTGATGTATTGCCATACTTCTCAGGATGAAGAATTTTTAAATGTCATTTTATAAGCATATGCTACCATGCATCCATTGGAAAGAAGAAGAAACGCTTGGTAGTAGGGAGAGGTGCCTAAAACAGTGGAATAGTCTCACTCCAAGGAGAGCCTTTCACAAGGGTAGAGGGAAGACATCCCCACTGGTGGATTTCTATCAGGCTTTCTTCTATTCTCCAGTCCAATCAGGTGATTGGAAACAAAATACTATTACTATTTTTAAATTATAAATATTACCTACTTGTAGAGAATTTTCAGATACTGCAGACTGACAAAGAGTGAAAAATCCTTCTTCATTACCCCACTCCCAGTTCCCTAACTGTATTATTACTATTAAATGCAAAATAATTAGTAACATTCAAAAAAATAACCTAGAGTCACTTTGTATATTATTTGTTCAGCCGGCATTTATGGAGTGTTGACTCTGTGTCTGGCCCTCTGCTAGACTCAGGGATAGAAAAAGCCAACATGATGGGTTTAACATTTCTCATTGTGAAGTCAAGAGCAAGTAGGAGCATAGAAAACACATGGAATAGCATTGCTGTGTGCTAAGCATGGCATCAAACAACAGACACTATGGGAAATTACAGGAGGGGCCATCTGAATAAGGGAAGTAGATCTAAACTGAGATTTAGAGCAAAAGTGAGTTGACCAATTGCTAAGGGGGTGGGCTGGTCAAGTTTTATTACAGTACATGCATAAAAGTCACTTACTCATATAATCAATTTTAGCAAATCTTGTTTGGGAGTCTTTCTGTAAATGCCTTATCTGCTTCATTAAATCACTGGCTGACCATCATGATGGTTGTTTTTATAAATTTTCTCCCCCTACACAGAATCCAAATTTTGCTCACTGTCATTAGCACCAAACATGGTACCAACTCACCTAGCAAAAATCCCTAATCATTCAATCCACATCCATCTGTACAACATCTAAAATAGAATTGAATTAGATATGGTCATAGAATTGTTCTCTGTCTCATTGCACAAGCTTTAGTCTTCTCAAACAGATTTCAAATATATTAGAAGCAAGAAACATGTATACTTGTACCCTGCAACACAGAATTATTCAATACTTTTTACTGCCACCCACAGGAAAAATACATTTTACTTTGGGATCCAGAATGTACATGTATAATGCACTCTGATGTTTTCTATTTTATTCTGTTCCATTGTATTTTCTTTAAAAAATGCTACTTGTGACCTACAAAATGGATTTTATGATACTAAATTGATTTCCTTATGGGTCTCGACCCACAATTTGAAAAATACTCCCCTAGCATTTATAATGCAATGTTGGGCTCTGATTTAGGGGTCAATTAAAAAACAAACCTGCTTGCTAATTGATCTGTTTAATCAGAATATTACTTTCAGCCACACAAGAAGGGAGGGCCTTTGAACTCATGACTTACATATAGGTCTATAGGAAGATAAGATATTAAATGGGCCAGAGCCATTCACCTCAAGATTGTGTTTGCTATTGGTGTAAAATGTAACTCATTTTATCCCTAGCATGAAGTGAGGAGCAAGGAGCAGATGGAGAATGAGATAGTTGTCTTGTGGTCCCAAGTCTAGTCTTTTCAGCCTCATTTCTTTTGTGTTGCTGGAAGTGTCTTGATGGAGAAAAAAGTCAAGTGGAGATGATTTGGGCATTATCTGTCATTCTGAATTCTGCACAATTTTTTCATTTTATTGTGTAAGTTCACAGAACAATATCCAGAGCTTGGGGAATGCACAGAGGGCATGATTGATTCCTTCTGCAAGTTAGAGATGGGGTGGAAGCAGCAGAGCAAGAATGGAGGGTGATTTGGGAAGGTGTCACAGGGTAAGTAAGCCAGGAATTTTGAGGAATGATTCAGATATTGCTGGTGAAGACAGGGACGCAGAGCATTTTAGAAAGACCAGCATTAGCAAAGTCTCAAAATGGGGCAGTGGCAAGAGGATAAGATGTGGGGACATTTGGACAGGAGCCAAGAAAGAGGATAATCAAAGATAATGTCTTACATGATTCAGTGACTGAGTGATGACAAAAAAGGGAACTCAGAGTGAGGAGGGCTCAGAGGTTTGGGGAGGCAGATAATGTGTTTGGCTTTAGACGTGCCAATGTCAGGGTTCATTTAAAGTAAACCATTTTGGGAAAAATTTAAAAATCAATGAAAAATAGAATACAGAGAAAAGTATATAAAGCTGTGCTACTCCAAATTCTTTTCTATACTGTCTCATGGGATCACTTATGAAATTAATTAAAGCTGTCTGGACTAAGACTACTGTCACAGGTATTGGAGATTGGTTGAAGGAACACAAATTTCAGCAACACCAAATGATACAGGGGGTTGTCTAAAGGTGTGGTTGGTGCAAAGGCCAGCCTTGTTTGACAACATAATTAATGAGCTAGAAGAGAAATTTAGCACATGACACATAAGAGAGATTAGAAGAATAACACAAATGGATAGATGAGGATGAATTTAAATTATATTTGGAAGACAACTATATTTGTAGTTAATAAAAAACATAAATATTCGGGGCATCTGGGTGGTTCAGTTGGTTAAGCATCTGCCTTCAGTTCAGGTCATGATCTTGGTGTCTTGGGATCGAGGCCCACATCTCCCTCTCCCTCCACCCCCTCCCACCACTCACACTTTCTCTTGCTATCTCTCTCTCTCAAATAAATAAATAAATAAATAAATAAACATAATCTTAGAAAAGAAAACACAAATACTCAATGGTAAGGGGAAAACATCTGGAAAACTGCAAGGACAAAAGAGTACAGAGTGTAAGCAGGCATTACGTTAAACTTCTTTTACAATAAGATGTAACAAAATTAGATTAATATGTTACAAAGAGGTACTTTTTTCCAAAAACAGTGCAGTAATAGTTTTCTTTCACACAGTCCAGGAGAGTCTCTGTAATGCAAAACATTAGCAATAACTGGGGAGGGATATACAGTAACAGGTGGCAAAAGACCTGGTTGCCTGATTTTCATGTTTTTAAAAACACATGTAAAAGGCATCATTTTATATCATAGGTGTGTAGCTCTAAAATGAAAAGTAACATTAAGTTGAATTTTGAGAACTCTGGCTCTTTTCTTTCTGCATTTTAGATAACTGTATACATCCAAAGAAATGTTGCTAATGCTGTGGGCTATTGTGAAAGTAAATTTTTCTCTGAACATGTACAAGAATTATTTCTAGAGATACTTTAAGGAAAGTGGTTTCATTTAAAATTAGTCTTGATGTATAAACTAAATGGATAGCCTTTTTTCATCTTTGCTCTATTTTTCTTTTTATACCTATCTTTTTCTGATTACAAAGTAACATTTATTGTAAAAAATGATGAAATAAAAAAGCACAAACAAGTAATTTAAATTACTCATGATATCATCTTTTAGGGCCACCCAGAATTAACCTTTTAGTCTTTATTCTTCCAATCTATTTTCTATGCCCATAGAAACCAAATAAAATTGGGAATGCATTTCAAGTATTGTTTTGTAAGCTTTTTCATTAAATAATAAATGATGAAAAATTTCCTTGCTATTAAATTGTCTCCTATAACATGATTTTAATGGCTACATAGTATTCCATCACATGAATGTGCCATATTTTATTTAATAGCATTGTTTTGCATATATGTCACTTATGATTTTTAGCTGTTATAAATAACAGTGATGAACATCTTTGCACATAAACCTTTGTTCATATGATTTATTATAATCTAGATGATATAAATAATTCCTAGGAGTCGAACTGCTGGATCAAAGAGTATTAATGTTTTTTTACAGCATTGAATACATATTAGCAATATTCCTTCCATAAAAGTTGCACCAGAGCATGAAGTGTCTATTTAACCTCCCCTCTTGTCTGGATGGCTACAAAGCGAGGAAATGTTTACACACAAATAACATAATAATATTGTCCTATATGTGTTTAGTGTTCACCTTTTTCCAACGTATTTTCTAATTTGGCTCTAACAAAAATGCACACAAAGTATATCGTACATCAAGGCTAATAATCCCTGAAGGCTAGTTAATGTTTTCACAAGGAAGAACAATGTTTAGGTGAAGGAAATTTCCATATTTGACATAGTTAAAAGCAATCTATGCATCTGAGCCAGGGCCAAGTAGTCACAGGGATGCAAATTTTAGATGAGAGTGAAACCCTGGAATACAGAGTCCCAGCAGAGAAATCAAGAGTCTGGTCTAGAAAGATATGGACCAGTCAGACCATCAGCACAAACCTGGCAAAGGTCCAAGTGATCAAGGGATACATAATGCAGTGTGTATGTAGAAATCAGACTATACCTGGGCAGGGGGAGACACAGCGACCTTGGATTTCTGCAAGCCTAACTTGTCTCATCTATAAAATGGGCATCCTCATAGCAATAACAATATGAGCCCCAAGTATTGCTTTAAGGATTAAACGTGATAATATTTTTGACAGTACTTTGAACATTTTAAGTCACTATAGAAAGATAAGTTATTTTTTGGCTGAAGGGAAATGCAATGAGGTGATAAGCAGTAAATAATATGAGGGGCTGGAGAGAAGTTAGCAGACATACAGCATCTAAAGTGGGGGCAAGGGACAATTCCTACATTTTAATTTTTTAGTTCTTTACTTTTTGATAGACCATCTGTAAAATTTATTATTTTTTGATTACAGAAGTACCATATGTTTCCCCTATAGCACAAAGAAGAAAGTTGAAACCACCTTCACTTTCACTACCCAGTGACCACCTGTTATATTAGTGATCACCCTATTAAATGTGTGGTTCAAATTCCAATTCTGTTATTTACTAGAGTGTGACCCTCAGTAAATTACTTATCCTGATTTTCCCCATGTGTAAAAGGGGGATAATAAAGTTATATATAGTAATAACAGCAGTTAAAATTTATTGTTCAGTGGCCAATCCTACAATCAGTGCTCTAATGTGGATTAATTCATTAATTCATTTGAGTCTGTGAAGTAGACTTTATAATTATGCACATTTTGCAGGAAGTTAAGCTCAGAAGGTTCAATAACTTACCCCAAATTATATAATAACCAGTAGGATCATTAGTAAATTAAATGGGAGCATAATTATTTGAATATTAATAGTCATGTGCAACCAAGGACAGGACACAGTATGGGAAAACATGATAACCACTTGGTGATTATAGCTAGGGACAGTTTAAGGAAGTGGGCAGGAAATCGGCTTAAGAAAATGTGGTCTGGGGCAGGCCCGGTGGTGCAGTGGTTTGGCGCCGCCTGCAGCCCAGGGTGTGATCCTGGAGACCCGGGATCGAGTCCCACCTCAGGCTCCCTGCATGGAGCTGGCTTCTCCCTCTGCCTGTGTCTCTGCCTCTCTCTCTCTCTCTCTCTGGGTCTCTATGAATAAATAAATAAAATCTTAAAAAAAAAAAAGAAAATGTGGTCTGTAAATAATGCCACAGTCTTTCCTGATGACCTAGAGTGTGATTAGCAGATACATAGTATGCTTGCATGGAGTATCCCTCCTACCCACACGGTAACAATCACTAACCAAAAGCAACAAAGCTTTTCCAGGGACTTAGAGTCCCCAGAACCTTTCTCAACAGTGAAAAATGACCAGAATCAAAGAGGGAGATAAAATTGATTTGCCTTTCTTTTTTTAATAAAAGATTTTATTTATATTTTATTTTAGAGAGAGAGAGCACGAGCACAGGCAGAGAGGGACAAGGAGACTCTGTGCTGAGTGTAGAGCCCAACACGGGGCTCCATCCCAGGACCCCAAGATCATGACCCGAGCCAAAACCAAGAGTAGGTGGGTTACCCGACTGAGCCACTCAGACACCCCTGATTTGCCTTTCTGATAAAAATACTATATAACATCTCAACTTTTTAGGACAAGAGTTGGCCAACATTTTCTATAAGGGGCAGGATAATGGGCATTAATAGGGTTGTGTTCGGGTCTCTCTACTTCTTCACATATTATAAATGCACTCTTCCGTCAAGTTGATCTATCCTTCTGTGTTTGTTATGAATACTATAAAAAATACTATCTCATGTTTTCTGTCTGGTTCATGTCACCCTTCCCATGGAGGTCTCTCAGTTTTCCTTCAATAACTTCTATGTGACACAGGTGGTGAGGGAGGGAGTGCTTGAGTGCAGTTTTGGCTATGCTCAACATACCAAATTTGTCTGCACTGTGAAGAGAGATTTTCAATTTGAGGCCGGATGCACTATAGCAGAGTCTCCCCAGGTATTCCATATATCTTCTTCAGAGTCCTCCTCTAGCTCCTGCTTAAAAGAAACCACCTGATCGCAGTGGTGGTTTGATTAGATCCTGGCTAATTTGGAAAAATTAGGATGGCGTTGAAACAAGATCTCTCAAGTCTGTCACCAATTATTTGTCTGACCTCAGGCAGCTTACAGCTTCTCCAGGTCAGTTTCCTCATCTGTACAGTAAGGGGTTCGGTTTAGATTGGTGGTTTTCCAACCAAGATGCCATGAAACATGGACACTTTACCTGTGTGACTGGAGCTTTGGGACATTGAAATGGGGTCACAGGCTTGCTTTTCTGAATTTCCCCTAAGAAAGACATACTGAATAGACATTTTTTCCCTCAATTTAGGACTCTTTACCCATAGAGTTTTCTTTTCTTTTTAAAAATTTTATGACTAGTTGGACTAGCAGATGAAAAACATATATGAACAAGCAGTAAATGAGTTTCACTTGAAATATTTGGAAATAACTATTTCCGTTTTGAGGATGTGTGCTCATTGCAGCTTTATACTGTACATATATAATCATATTATCTTTAAGAAAAGCTGTCCTCAGCTTATCAGTCCTAATACATGATATTAAAAACCTATCAATAGGTTATTCTGAGAAGAATACCATGACTTCCAGGTGCTTTCCACCTGAGCAAGTTTGAAAACCACTGTTCGTATGTGCTTGTGGTTGGGATTTCGTGTTGCATGCCTGCAGTGTAGCTATATTTTTCTTTGAGCAAAATTGTTTTTTATTCATGTGAAATTAAACATACCATAATTTCATAATATATTGCAAAGAATATCCATAGATTTTCAGGTGCTTTCCATCTAGGCAAGTCCGAGGCGAATGAGAGAGTCTATAGGGATTTTCCTAAATCTTTTTTGAAATTCTTTTTTTTATTTTTATTTTTATTTTTATTTATTATTTATGTATTATAGTCACAGAGAGAGAGAGAGACAGGCAGAGACACAGGCAGAGGGAGAAGCAGGCTCCATGCACCGGGAGCCCGATGTGGGATTCGATCCCAGGTCTCCAGGATCGCGCCCTGGGCCAAAGGCAGGCGCCAAACCGCTGCGCCACCCAGGGATCCCCCTTTTTTGAAATTCTTCATTTTTAACACTGTCCCCTTGAATTGTTCCTTCTCCTGTCCCATTCTTCCATTTTTTTCCCCACCAAATGTCAGCTCCTTTATCCTGCCATTACCTGCTCTCTACACACCCAAGGAGAGCTGTTTCTTTTTTTTCTTTTTTTTTAAGATTTAATTTATTTATTCATGAGACACAGAGAGAGAGAGAGAGAGAGAGAGAGAGAGAGAGGCAGAGACACAGGCAGAGGGAGAAGCAGGCTCCACGCAGGGAACCAGATGCGGGACTCGATTCCGAGACCCCAGGATCATGCCCTGGGCCAAAGGCGGCGCTAAACCACTGAGCCACCCGGACGTCCGTAAGGAGGGCTGTTTTGCTCTGAGTGTGACACTAAAGGAAAGGGCTGGCTCTTTCCAAGCACTATAGTACTGCTTTGCTCTTCTGCCACTTAGCTCTGGGATCAGTCCTCAAAGTCTGATAGATCTCGAACAATGTCTTAGTCTGGCTTTTAGGCATAAATGTTGAAAATCAATTCATAATAGGATTTTTTTTTCCGGTCTAAATGGGAGATGAGGCTAGATAAAGACGAGGTGTCCTGGAGGACCCTTGTGGGCTTATCTCTGCTCTATGATCTTCGACAGCCATTGAGTTCTACCTTACTGTGGTGGTTTAGCACCTTGTCAATTTGGTGAGGTTGGGACTGTTTTACCCAGAATCCCTTTGCCTGTGTGGTACCAGGTGAGGGATGGCAACAAGAGAAATTTGCACAAAATATAGAGTGCAGAAGTGAAGTGGTCATCATTATGTTCTGAGGGCGGGCACAGGACTCCAGGCACCACTGCAGCTGGTGCCCCTAGTCACTGATCTGCTAGCTCCAACCTTCCTCAGCTTCCAGTTCATCCTCTCACACTCCCCTCTTCCCCTCCAGCGTATCTTCCCAGCTGCTGAACTTATTGACCTATCCTGACCTCAGACAGACACTGAGGCAACATTCCTCTCTAGATTCATCCGCTCCCACAACTGTGTAAGCTCCAATCCCTTTAATAAGTTCCTCCTTCCACAGCACTCATCATGATTCTTTTCCCCGGTGGAACTCTATGGGATACATGTGCCTATAGTGGTGTTTGCTTTCTCTATTTTACCACGAAAAGTGTGTAATGAAGGAAGGAGCACATGCCTGCCTTTTGTCCCTTCAGAACCGGCCAATGGGTATATGCAAGCTTCTCCGGAGAGCACTGTGGCTGATAAAAATGCAGAGCACCATTATTTGAAGGAGATGGGGCTTGAATGAAATGGGTAAAAAGAGGAAAAGAAAATGCATTCCCTAAAAAACATAATCAGCCTGGCTTCAAAGTTACAGTGTATATCCACTAATTTTCAAAATCCTGCTTCATTCGGGTTTTATAATTTCTGTGGGGATCCCTGGGTGGCGCAGCGGTTTGGCGCCTGCCTTTGGCCCAGGGCGCGATCCTGGAGACCCAGGATCGAATCCCACATCAGGCTCCCGGTGCATGGAGCCTGCTTCTCCCTCCGCCTGTGTCTCTGCCTCTCTCTCTCTCTCTGTGACTATCATAAATAAATAAAAAATTTAAAAAAAATTATATAATTTCTGTGGAGCCGGAATCTCAGAAACTAAAGACCAATGTATGTTCTAGATAAGTCCATGACTCTTGGAGCAAGCTCACTCTATCCTAAATGTAACCCTATTTTTTTACTGTAGTCTAAGGAAGGAACTGAAGTTTTGATGCAAGGCTTATGCAAGTCACTATTACTTTTCAGAGCAAATCACAGAATATAGGAGCCTCTCCTCAGATCCACATCACCACTCTGAAAATAGGTAGAGTCAGTGATTCTTTATCCAGGAGTGGGAGACCAAATATGAGAGATGTCTTTACTTTCGAGAAAGCCTTTATCTCACAGTTACTTTCCTTTTAGCTTTAGGATCAACGTTATGTGTTACTCTTGACACCTTTACAATCAGAGTTGGAACTCAACCCCACCTGTGCTAAGACCAGTAGTTTACAAACCTCACTCATTTATGAACCATTTATGTACCACCTTCATAATTTAAGACACTTATGAGATCTGTTCACTTAATAATTTCTACTTAAGTGTATTTACCATGTTTCACTGAATCTAGTGGACTATCCATTGTGAGATATTTTTTGTACCACCAAGGAAGCAAAAATATTGCCAACTGAGTTATACAATACCTTCTTATCTTAGAAGTTTTATTTTCCACTTGTTGAAATTGCTCGTTTAGACTTCCTCTCAGCCCTGAATGAGTTTCCTGTTTCTTACTCAACTAAGAAAAAATAGTTTGTATTTCTGTTTTCATAGCTGATGAGTATTAATATTGGATCACAGCCGAAATAAATCCACCTTGCCCTGCAGCAGGCTCGTCCAGTGTAAAATCTCTGAATTTTCAGTGCAGGGACTCCCAGGCTTGGGTTTAGGGGGAAAAAGAACTTGAAGAGGAGACTGGATGAACAGGGCTGGGGAAGGGCTGCTGAGTATGTATCTTATATCTGCTTCACTCTGTTCTGTGGGACAAGTGGGGTAGCTAGAGGCAGCAAAAGCCAAAAGATCATGAAACAAATCCTGATTTCAGAGATATCAAAATACAGGGAAAACAAACACAACTTAGACTCAACAGTTTCTTTAAAAAGAAATTTTATATTACCTCCAAAACCTGAAAGCCATATAGCTAGCCAAAAAGAAAAACAAAAAGTAATGAAATAAAATATACAATATTAACTTCTAATTAGATACTGTGAATGTGGAGGGCTCTCCAGTTGAGGCATGCTTTAAAAAAGGGACATTTGTCAGTGTTAGGTGTTGCATCCTATTAGTACCAAATGGAAACTTTCTCTTTTATTGGAACAGAAGGATTGGAAGAGAGCAGAAGAGTGAAAACGTTTTCACGTGAGACCCAGTATTAATTAAAGCCGGGTGTAGGAACTATGTAAAACCATATTTGTAGATACCACCAGTGGTTTTTAGCTTATATTTTTGGAAAACACAATGTAAATATTGTCCTTGATCTTTTCTGTTCTTATCTACCATCCAAAACACTAACAAGTGGGCTAGAAAAGAGCAAACAAAAGTTGGAAGTCAGGTACAAGCAAGGAGGAGTGGATAACAGGGATAAGTCAGACTTGGGAAAGAAAATGAGTCCTTATATCAAGTCAGAATTGGCAGAACAATATGCAGATCTGAATATTTTGAAGCACCAGTGCATCTGTTTTTTCTTGCTTTAAAACAGATCACCACCAACTTATTAGTTTAAAACAATATCCATCTATTAGGTCTGTCTGTAGGTCGGAAGTCCTACAACTCTCAGTAGCGCTTTCTGTTAAGGGTCTTGGAAGGTAAGCTCTTATCTGTGATATCAGAGGAAGAATTTGCTACCAAGCTCATTAAGGTTGTCAGCTGAATTTAGTTCCTTATAATTGTAGGACTGAAGTCTCCAATATTTTCTGGTTGATTGTTGGCTGGGGGTCATTCCCGGTTTTTGGAAGCTCTTCTTTGCTCTGATCCTTGCCCCACAACCCTTCCCTTTTCAAAACCAGCAATGGGCTGTCAAATCCTTAGTTTTCACTTTCCCTGGTTTTTCCTTCTGCTACTGGTCAGAGAAAGCTCTCTGCTTTTGAAAGGCTCCGTGATTAGAACAGGGTTTTTTTTTTTTTATTCATCCATATTTAATAACAAACATTGAAACCTGATCTTTTTTTAAATTCCAATACAATTTACTACGTTCTATAGAAGGACACAAATTCAAGACCAAATGTGGACACATATCAGAGACTTGACTTGAACGACCAAAGATGGCTCTACATGCACTAGTGAGGATAAACAACACTCAGCAGTGATTGACAAGAAAAATAGGAAAGAAAGAAGAAAGATGTTTCAAGACTGTCTTCAAAGACACCCCCAAAGACATCAGGGGAACTTTGCTGGAATGATGTAGAAGCCCACTTAGATTCTGCAGTCTTCTACTGGTGAAGGAGGAGGGGCCGGAGGTTCTGTAGGGCCGGCCACACTAGAAGGGACTTGCTCCAGATCCAGAGGGGAGGATATCACCCTGGCCTCATCGCTTTTCTTAGTAAATCGCTCTTTTCTGGTGGCCATGGTGACTCTGCGTCTGGTCACCTCGGAGGTCAGGTCTCCATAGGGCAGGTTGTTGCCATTGATTGTGGGGCTCTTCTGAGCCATGGCCTTGCATGCAGAGGACTCAAGGCCTCAAAATCCCTCCACAGTAGTATCTACATTAGCATTCTATTGAATAACTAGAAACAGGAATCTAGGTGAGCCATCTTTAAGATTCTGCTTACTGTAGTTGTCTCCGGAGATTCAGCTTGAAGTATAGAAGTGAAATGAAGGGGCACCTGGGTGGCTCAGTTGGTTAAGCATCTGACTCTTGGTTTCATCTCATGGATTGTGGGATCAAGCCCTAAGTTGGAGCTCTGGGTTCATTGGGGAGTCCACTCAAAGATTCTCTCCCTTTGCCACTACCCCTACTTGTGCATGTGCACAATCCTCTCTCAAGTAATTAAATAAATAAATCTTAAAAAAAAGAAGGGGTGTCTGGGTGCCTCAGTCAGGCATCTACTTTCAGCTCAGGTCATGATCCCAGGGTTCTGGGATGGAGCCCCACATTGGGCTCCCTGCTCAGAGGGGAGTCTGCTTCTCCCTCCCCCCCTCTCCCTGCTTGTGCTCTCTGTGTCAAATAAATAAATAAAATCTAAAAAAGAAAGAAGAAAGAAAGAAAGAAAGAAAGAAAGAAAGAAAGAAAGAAAGAAATGAAATGAAATGAAATGAAATCAATATCCTTGAGATGTTTCTGTAGTAATTCTCAGCAAAATTAGAAGTGTGCCTTAAACTAAAGTCTGCCTTTGAATGGGTGATACTATAACTAGGCTCCAGAATAATCACTGCAGTAACAAATACAAAGGAGCTAACATATTTATTTTTTATGTAAACATAAGCTACCTCACAGTACTCCATAAATGAATTTCATACAGAAATAATAATTTGACTAAAGTCTAAAATGTCTAAACCTCCACCTTTCTGTCTTCTGAGAGACGTCTAAATGCCAACCCAGAATTTTTTTCTTTGTTGTTAAATCTTAAATTAGGGAAAATTTCCAGAATGAAGTTAATTCTCCTACACTTTTTAAACAAATATGTGGCTGAAAATACTGATATTTAAACACGTGAATTGTAGACACATACACACTTTTATCTGATTCTGCTTAAAAGTTAAAATCATCAACAGCTGACTCTCACTTTATTACTCAGAACTCAGTCACTGTAGGAACGCAGAGAAGTTCAAAGATACAACATGATTTTGAAGCCAAAATACACTAACTTCATCCTACTGAAAGGAGACAGTTGTGTCCCACTGAGATGATGGAGTTCAGGCTACAGCAAAGTTCAGGCGGGCCCCGTAGCACCTCCCCACTCCACAGTGTGCAGCTTCTTTCTGGCACTCCCCAGAGCTGGGAATTTACCACCAACATCGCCTTGGGGAACAGTGTTAGCAGCTGAGAAACTGCAGGAACAAGCTGCTTCTCAGTGACTCCCAGATACTATCAGAATGCAAGAAAATAATTAAAATCCTAATTAAGTAGTTTCTCATCTGGCTCATTTGAAGGCACTCCAAAATGGTCAGATTTAAGGCATGGTAAACAGCTGAAGTGTTAAATTTGCTTGTTAGTTAAAACCTTTGTCAGAGGTCAGGTCTACATAAGGAATGTGAAAGAGAGTATTGGGGCAGGATCTGTGTAATTCAAACCCCAAACAGTTTTGCGTGTGTCCTTTGTATCTTTCAAGTAAAAAAAATAAATAAATCTCTTTCTTTTACCTAAACTTTTTTGGCATAAATACTGATTCAATATTGTCTCTAGCATAGTATTGTATGAGGAATAATTTTCATATTCGTAAATGATATGGGAGATATGGAATAGGCTGAAAAAAATCCTAAGAATGTACTAAGGTTTTAGACACTAAATTTGTCAAAAATACTCTAATTTTGGCATATTATACTACCTTGTATTAATTTTATGCTAAATAGCTTAAATACAAAATATATGACATCTATTTAGATTTATGAGTGAAACTTAATTATGCCTCCGTATTTTGGAGGCCAATTTGCTTTTGGCTACCTTCTCTTGGTTTTACTTTATTTCTCTTCTTGTATGGATCTAGTAAGAACCAAACATCACTGTTTTCCAGAGATGTAGTTTCTTAGGAGACATTTGTTAAAATTCTATTATAAAAAAGCATCCAATAAGTCTAAGCATGTTAAACCACAACCTATAACCTGGGTGTGTGTGTGTGTGTGTGTGTGTGTGTGTGGTGTACTATATAGATTATTCGGAAGTGATTTGTTAGGTTATTATTTTGAAATTGCTATTTAGAGATGAATAGACACTGATATTTAAGATTTTGAGTATGGGTAATGTCATAATCAATATTACATCCAGGCAAATTTTTAAATAGGAATATGAATCTCCTGTGATCTCTACAGTTTTCAGACTCTGTTCCTTGAACTTGCTGGTTTTGCCAAACCTTGCCTCTGGGACTCTTATCACTTTGTTGCTTCCTCTTCTGCTAGTCTTCTTTCCACTCTCTCCCTCTTTTTTTAATTGAATAAATTTGGCATGTAACATTGTAAAATTGTAAACAATCCAATTTAAAAATGGGCAGAAGAACTAAAGAGATATTTTTCCAAAGAGGATATCAAAATGGCCAACAGGCACATGAAAAGATGCACAGCCTCACTAATCAGCAGGGAAATGCAAATAAAAATCACAATAAGCTATCACCTCACAACTGTTAGAATGGCTATCATCAAGAAGACAAGAAAACAGGTACTGGTGAGGCTGTGGTAAAAAGGGAACCCTTGTCCATTGTTGTGGGAATGTAAGCTGGTCCAGTCACTATGGACAACAACATGGAGGTTTCCCAAAAAAATAGATCCAGAAATTCTACTTCTGGGAATATACCTAAAGGAAATGAAAACAGAATATTGAAGAGATATCTATATTCCTATGTTTATTACAGCACTATTCACAATAGTCAAGATGTGGAAACAATGCAAACGTCCATCAACGGGATAAACATGAAGGGATAAACATGATTGTGGTGCATCTACACAATGGAATATTATTTGGCCATGAGAAAGGAGGATATCTTCTTCTCCTTTAACTCCCTTTTCCAATCCTTTTGGTTGGAGGAGAAAGTAGTGCTTCCAAGTGTGGACTTTGGAACTGGATTATCTGGTTTGGATCCTGGCTATGTCCACTTACAAGCCATATGATACTGGGCAAGTCACTTAATCTCTCATGCCTGTTTCCTCAACTGGAACAGGGGATAATATTGACACTTACTTTGGGTTATTGTGGAGAGTTACTGAGTCAATCACCTAGTGTGTACTTTATAATTGTTAGCTAATATTATTTCCACTGTATTAATACTTCCGGAACATTTTTCTATAATAAACAAAACCCCCTACTTCCTTAGCCTTATCATATTCCTCATCTCTTGTTCTCTGCTAAAATTTAGATGTTCTTTAAGGGCAACTTAAACAATTCAGATGAGGGTGGCTCTCTTTTCCAAGCTCAGCTTAGTCCAGTTCTAGGAAAAAGAATTAACATTCCAGTTATTTCCAACCTAGTACTCTTGTATTATAAGCAAAAACTTCTCCATGTTTAAAGCTTCTGTCTCCCTCCCTTCTATTTATGCTTCTGCATCTACTGAGACTTTGACACCTGGGTTATGGTTTTCCTCTCTTCCCCATGTCATCATAGTGGGTAATTTCTCTGTCCATCCAGAAGACCCATCCAATGCTCCAGCTTCCCAGTGATTGAACTCTTTATTCTGATGTCGTTCTCCTTCTCAACCTTTCAGCCCCATGTTAGACTTTGTCATCACCCAGATCTGCTCAATCTCAAAATCGTATATTTGAATATCATGGTCTTTGCCCATGATGGTGTTCAGTGAGAAATGCTAAAGGAGGAACTACCCTATCTGGATGTAAGATATGGGTCTCTTGCTTGCTCATGTGCTTTCCCCACAAATCACATTAAGAATTTAAGATCTTGGCAGCCGGGGTGGCTCAGCGGTTTAGCGCGGCCTTCCGCCCAGGGCGTGATCCTGGAGACCCGAGATCAAGTCCCACGTCGGGCTTTCTGCATGGAGCTTGCTTCTCCCTCTGCCTGTGTCTCTGCCTCTCTCTCTCTCTCTCTTTCTTTCTATCTCTATCTATGTCTCTCATGAATAAATAAAATCTTTAAAAAATAATTTAAGATCTTGTTTGGTTGACTTATTGGTAGACGTCCTTCCCAAGCATGCAGGAACAAAAACTGGTAGCTATTCTTTGTCTTTCTTTTACTGTAATTGTGGAAAGAGGTTCTTACTACATGCAGTTAATATTTAGTACCAGAGTCTATTATTCCACCTGTACATAAGTGTGGGCAATGCTTTCTGAAGAAGCGACTTATATTTTCATGGAAACATTCTGATTTCTTTTATCCTCTCCGGCTGAAGTTTCCAGAGCAGTTAGATTTTTTGTATGGCTAGTCAAATTCTAGGAGCAATGTCTTGGGAAGAGTGGATGCAAAAGAGATGTTAGGCTTGGCAGGTTTTATGGCAGAATATTCTAGATTAAAGATAAGACATCTCTGTATTCAAAGAAAGAAGAAAAAGAAAGAAAGAAAGAAAGAAAGAAAGAAAGAAAGAAAGAAAGAAAGAAAGGAAGAAAGAAAGAAAGAAGCCTCCACACTGTAAAGTTATTACACTGATTCATTTTTGTTTTCAGAATCTGAATTCTAGAACCTTCTCCTATCTGTATTTTTTTATCATAATACATTTTTATATTATACAGGCAATATAGGATTATCATTATTATTTGAAAAAAGGAAAGACATAAGGAGAAAATAAATACCACCTATAATTCCATGTTGTATTTTAACAATATAAATGCCTTTCAGACCTTTTGCTAGGTAACATACTACATATTTTACACATGCTGATGTACACTTTCTCTTACAAACAGGGAGTCATCAATATTGTGCATAATGTTTCATAGCCCTTTTTAAAATCAATAGTATATTAATTTAAATGAATTAATAGTATATTAATAGCATATGTATTTCATCTTTTTCCATGTTAGGAAGTAAATCACTACAATCATTGTTTTTAATGAGTGTGTTGTGTTTCTATTTTTGAACATTTAGATTGTTTCAACAATCATATAAGGAAGTCTTTACATACTTCTTGATTTCCTTGGGTTACATCTCTAAAAGTTAATTCCTTGGTAAATTATAGATACTTTAAAATTTTCTTTTAAACAGTACATAAAGAATATATGCTAGCTATAAAAAATCCAATTCAATAATATACAGATTCAAATGTATATTTGTCTAGTCATAATTTCCATTTTATTTTTATTTATTTTTATTTATTTTTATAATTTCCATTTTAAATGTTGCTAGAGTGAAATTTTGCAAGATATTTAATATTTTCCATAGAACAATTCCTACATGCCATGTTGCTGAATCTCAGGATGTATGTTTTGAACGGTTCTGACATACACTTCCAAATTGTCCTCAAGGAAGGGTGATGCTTCTTCCAGCCTGTATGAGAGTCTTACTTTCTCCTGATCTAGTCCAATAACAGATATTATCATTAAAAAAAAAAAACTTTCCTAATGTGGTAAAGTGAATAACTGTAATTCTTTTTTTTTAAATGTATCTTTGACTCATGGTGATATTAAATGCCTTAATATTATTGGATTTATTTCATTTCTGGCAAATTATCTGTATCTTGGTTTCTTTTTTTATTGAGTTATGCTTTGGTGACTAGCTAGCTCTTCAGCAAACTCATTGCCCTTCCCCCTTAAGCACATGAGCTAGACTGCATTTCCCAGGCTTCTATACATCTATACATGGCTACTCAACCGAGTTCTAGCCCAGACCATAATCAATCTCTGCAGGTCACAAGTCCAGTATTGGTCTCTTAAACCTATAATTAAAGTATCGGAAGGGCTGTGTTCCTCTCTGCAGACTCTAGAGAGACAATCTGTTTCCTTCCTCATTTGGGTCATTGGCAGACTTAGTTTCTTTGTGGTTTGTAGGACTAAAGTCTCCTTTTTGTGCTGGCCTCCAGGTGAGGCTGTTCCTAGCTTTGAGAGGCCATCAACATTCCTTGTCTTGTGGTCTCTCCTTGTTCATCTTCTAAGAGTGGGAGTCTCCCTGTGCCACAGATTCTCTTGTTGCTCTCTGACCCATGCTTCTCTCTTCCCTTCAGGGACCCATATGATTACATGGGCCAGGATAATCTCCTTCTTTTAAAGTCAGCTGATAAGCAGCTTTCATTCCATTGGCAACCTTGATTTCCTTTTGCCATAGGATATACACAGACATAATACCATTTTGCCATAGGATATACACAGACATAATACCATGGAGTGAAGAGACTGAGGCCCCGAACCTGTTGAGCACACTTTCTTTCCCTTCCCATTGAGAATATGTTTAGGACAGATATCACGTACTCTTTGTTTCCCCTTTGTTTAGACCAGTGGTTGGTTCACAGGGAAGGTACGTAGGGTTTGCTGAATAGATGAAGAAAATTTTCATCAAATGACTTGATTAAACTGTACCAATAAGCCTCCATTCTAATATCCTTATAGTTTTGTTCCTGGTCCATATGGTTTTAAATATTTCTGAGATTTTGGCATAAAGAAGTAAATAACATATATCTTCCAAAACATACTGTTAACCTTTTGTGTAATACTATTTTCCCATTTTCCTTTTCTTTTTTTGTATGTTACTTTCTACAGTTTTCTTCTTCTTCTTAATAATGACTTTCATTTTCCTGTGACAAGCCTGTGGATGTGGAAAATACAACTTCTAAGCAGGAACTGAGATTTAGAATAGTTAAATAAAATTCTCAGAGATAAGCCCCTTGTTTAGAGAAGACTAAAGTGATTGCACAACCATGTTCATGGGCATCCTTATCACAGAATCAAATCATCCCTACTTCCTCTTTTTTTAATTATGGCAAAATATATATATAACATAAAATTGACCATTAAGTGTACAATTCAGTGGCATTTATTATATTCAAAGTGCTGTGCAACCATCAGTCTCTTTTTAAAAAACTTTTTTAGTTAACTAATTTCAATTCTCAATAATTTTCCAAACTAAAAATATCCCAACTAGTAGGAAAATCCACTGCCATTTTGTTAATTCAAAATAATCTTATTACTAATTTAAATATTGATATAATAAAGTATATATTTAAAACAAATTTTTAGATTCCTCTGTATCCTAGATGGTTTTAAATAAAAATATCTTCTTAAATATGAAAATATTTTCAGGTGCCTGGGTGGCTCAGTTGTTTAAGGGTCCAACTCTTGATTTCAGTTCAGGGTCATGAGATTCAGCTGTGTCTGGCTCTGCACTCAGTGGGGAGTCTGCTTGATATTCTCTCTCTCCCTCTCCCTCTCTCCCTCCTCCTTAAAACAAGAAAAAAGATAGATTTTCTTAAACAGAAAAATAATATTCTCCAGTCAAATATTTATAAAATTTTTTTTGCTATATAAACAAATCAGGAAATAGTATCTTTAGGACATTTTAATTTATTTCTAAAACTAATGACCAGGTTATCTTTTAAAATAATCACTTGGTAAGTAGATTTAAAACACATCTGTCTGGCTATCACCCATAGTATAATTGCAGGTAATGTTAACCTCACTATAACCTCATTTGTTAAAGAATAAATTCAATAAAAGTGTGTTCGACTTATGTGACACTTAAGGGGGTTAAATTTAAAAATTGCCATAAGAATCTCATTATAAGCTGGTCTTTCCCATATGAGGGCCCTATGACCTTCTCCAAAAAGATCTTTGTGAAATGATAAGAAATGCTAATTTCCATTTTTACTGTCATACAGTACTGCTAGTGTAACAGTAACTGATGGTAGAATGATTGTGTTAATTACAAACATTTGAAACTAGAAACTTATTTCCTACCTAATAGTCTTAGAATAAGTAATAAGATCTGCTTTTATTATTCTTTCCCAGAGAAATTTAAGTATAAATACTATTCCAAACATATGTATATGTGTGCAGACACACAATTGAATGAATCTAGAAATTTTTGCATTAATTGCAGCTTGTGGACTTATGATGTCTCTGTGTGCTTTTATCCCCTTACAATGATGTATTAATTGTTCTTATTTTGCTCCTTCTTGAAAACAAATTGAATTTAAGTAGGTTTCACTTGAGAAAAAGAAGATTTTTCCAACTTATTTGAAAAAAAACAACATTTTCCTTATGTTTCTAGAATAGATTTAGAAGCTGAAGTTCTTGAAATGGTATTACTTTGTAACCTTTCTGTTATAAAGACTTTTTCTTGGGGTTTTATTTATAAAAACATTGTTGTTAAGATCTTTCACCTTTAAATTTAATTTCTGATTTTTGCATATTTTCCTTATATTATCCAGCCTTATGCAATTTATTTCTTATAGGTAATTTTTGAAGGTATTACTGTGATAATTACAATCTAATTCAAATTAGATGCAATACACAAAGCTTTAAGCATTATTATTTATAATACAATTCTGGTTAGCTTGTATACATTCTAAAATATGAATTATAAGCATTTTGTAAGGGATTCTAAATGTTATAAATTCCAATATATTAAATATAAGGGAAGTATAAGTCCCATATAGTATTATTACTAGTATTTCTAAATTATAAAATATTATTTGGAGTTCAATAATTGGCCACATTTGCTACAGTGAAAACAACAACAACAACAACGCAAAACAAAAACTGTAGGGAATCGAGAAGAGAAAATGAGTTTCTCTTCACAGATTTTGACCCAATGTTCTAAGTGGGTCATAAAATTTATTTTAGTGAATTAAGTTCTACTATCTGTTACTCTGGGGTAATAGTTACATTTAATTTGTTTTATTAAAGTATGCTTTAGTTTTAGTTTACTTCCTGATGGCTCTTGAATCAAGATATTAGTTGATTCATTTGGATGAATCTAATTAAAAGGCTATGATTGAGAAATGAGAGTGAGGGAGTTTTTGTTGTAATATGTAGACTTTTTAAATGTCAGAAATTGCTTGTGGAAGAATTGGGTACTCTGCAAAGCAGTGTTTAACCTGGGACCTAGCAGAAGGGCAAGAGTAATTTTACCTGCAACAAAAACATTCCAGTTTACTTTTCTGACCAACTATATGGCTGGCAGCGTCCGTGACAGGTGCCCATCACAGAGTAGAGTTCAAGGATCTAAGTTTGGTAAAAATTTTTTCATCACACATGTGCTTACTGAACCTTGTTCTCTCAGTCTATCATCAATTTAAGGATATTTTCCTATGGAAAATATTTTAGTCCAAAGACATAATAAGCTTAAACAAAAGATGAACAGCTTAAAAGAAAATGTAAAAACAACTTCTTTCTGAAATTAATAAAAGTAGCTTGAAGAAACTGCAAGGAGACTGGGAGTGGAAATTAAAAGAAGCTGTACAAGTTGGAGTGGAGAGAATTTGAATAGTCAGTTGCAGGAGAAAATGAGACTTACACTTCATTAACAGTAGAGAGTCAGGGTGGGTGTTATTCTCCCAACAACTTCTCAATGCTGCTCTGTTGCACCCTTGTTAACACACGTGCAAATTTTCTAATCCTTCCTTAATCTTTAGCTGCTAATGGAAAAGAAGTTTGTTGCTCTTAGGATATTATGGAATTATAAACATGTTGTCTAATTCTGCCTCCTTCCTACCATATATTTGGGGGGAGATAATATCAAAGCCCTGAGGAAGAATCACAGAGATCTGTTTTCTTTTTAAATTCAACACTGTTGACAGGGATTAGATTTATAACAGTTTTCAAGGAGACTTCAACACTGTGGAAAGGGGACTAGTAATAAATCAAATTCACTTGCTGCTTTGGGTTACATGATGTTAAAAGTTTGAATATTTATTTATCTCTAACAAGATATATGTATATGTAGAAAAAATCTTTGTGTATATTGAACAACAGAAAGAGGAAATAAACTTTTGGTTGTTTTTTAAAATGATGGGCAAGCTTCATTTCATAAAGTATGAGGAGATGGAATCTTGTGGAATGAAAGAAGAAAAACCCATAACAAATCTAGTTCATGTTTGAAACATAAAGAGGCTCACTCTCTCCTCAGATGCCTCTGCAGAGTCTGAGGATGGGATATAAATGGGAGTTTTGGTGGTGTGAGATGATGGATGAGGGTCTCCCCTGGTTGCCAGAGGATCTGTGACCAGCACAAAAACTGCTTGGTCTGGGTTAATTAATTGCAGGAACAGTTTATTCAGATGCAGGGCAAGCACCTTGGCTAAAATCTCAGCATCTGTGTTGATTAAAGATCTGAGGCTGAAGGAAGCACATAGTTGGGGGTCTTCAATGGGTTTGGGAGCCATATGGGCTTCTTTTAATGAGGGAGGGCTTCTGCGATCCAAGTCTCAAAGCTATGTTGTTCTAGTCAGCATTAATGGACTATCTCTTGTCCAGCACCACGGCACCGCACAGTACTATTAGGGTAAACATTTTTCCTAGTTACTTGTTTCAATAATCCATTCAAGGTCTCACTATGAGTTTTCCTATTTTACAGACCTAGTGACAAGAAAATAGGGTACAAAATCTTGCTGGTCTTCAGTTCAGGGTAGATCCTGAATAGAAATCTCTGTTTTGAATTTCACTGCCAATGAAATGTCCACTAGGCTATTATGGCACTTTTAAGATGTGAGCTGTGGAAGGTATATTCTCTGAAATTTTATCTTCAGAATATTGTGTCTGATCATTTTTCTGGGCTTTGAGTTTCTGTTTAGTACAGCTGTGGAAACGGATACAGAGGTCCAAATGAAAATGGAACTATAATAAAAATGGAAAAATATGGGATGCATCAATAAAACTGAACTTCTTTTGGCTGCACAATCCCTTGGGACATTCATGATTTGATAATATTATGGCTTAATTTCTTATAAACACTGTTTATGGAACTTAACTGAGGATTTTTGTTAAGAGTTATGGAGTTATACCACTCAAGTATCTACATCAGAGGCAAGTTTCAATGCTCACTTTGGGAGCAAAGCTTCAATCTTGAGAGGTGTTCCTCACGTGCTTTGTTCTCTGCACTCAGTTGGATTCTATAGACATTAGGCAACCACTGGCATTAGAGTCTATTCATGTAGGTCACCAGCCTGAATCCCCTCTTTATTTTGCATTGTGTTAAAACTTTGTTATTAAGTATATACGTGAGGGCACAGGATGCGCAAGTAGATTTCTAAAATAACAATAAAATAAGCATCTACTTCTCCCTCACTGTAAGAGTTAGCACATCATCAGTTTTTTCCTGTGCTCCTCCAGCCCCTTTCAGAGATAACTACCAATATGCATTGCTATGACACTTTCTTTTCCTTTCAAGTTTTCCACCTAAATACGGTGTTGCACTATACAGAATTTGGAACCAGTCGTATATTTTGTCCTGAGACTCATCTTTCTTTCCCACTACTGTGTTCCAGAGATTCATCTATTTGTCAGTGTCTAGCTGTGGTTCATTCCTTTATGCTTGCTAGAGAAGAATTAATTAAATAAATATACCATAATTTATCAATCCATTCTACAGAGAAGAGAGTCTGGATGGCTTCAATTTGTTGCTCTTGGGAAGAGAGCTAATATAAACATGTCCTCTGGCACAAAAGGGCAAAAATTTCTCTAGATATTAGACTAAGAGTGGAATTACTGACTCATGAGGTATGACCAGATTGGAAACTTCTAGGTTATGTCCAAAGGTCTTTTAAAGTGATGTGTACCAATTTTCACACTTACTAGCAATGTATGAGAGTTCCTGAGGCTCCAGGTCTCTGCCAAACACTTAATATGGTTAAAATATGTATGTTTGTAATCATGTTGTTATGATATCCTGTGTCATAATAATTTTGATTAATGTTCCCCTAGTTACTCATGAGATACAGTACATCTTATCTGTTTAATTTTTTTGTGAAATGTCTTTTCTGTCATCTTTTGTGAAATGTCTTTGCCATTTTTCTATTGCATTGATTTAAAATACTCATTCTTTATATAGTCTGTACACTAATCTTTTGTCAAATGTCTGCAATTTTTCTATTGAATTATTGTCAATGAAAAAAATTCCTAGTCATTCTTTTTTTTTAAAGATTTTATTTGTTCATGCATGAGAGACACACACACACACAGAGAAGCAGAGACACAGGCAGAGAGGGAAGCAGGCTCCATGCAGGAAGCCCAATGTGGGACTCCATCCCGGGACCCCAGGATCAAGCCACGCAAGCTTCCCTCTTATTCATTCGTTACATGGTCTATATATATGAATCCATTATAGGTAAGACCAATATCTCCTAATTTGTGACTGTCTTCTCACTGCCTTTATTGTGTATATTGATGAATAGGAGTGCTGAATATTTTAATTTCTTTTTAAGTTTCATTTTAATTCTAGTTAGTTAACATACAGTATTTTATTCATTTCAGGTGTACAACATACTAATTGAACATATCCATACATCACCCAGTGTTCATTACAAGTAATTCCTAAATCCCCATCACCTATTTCACCCATCTGCCACCACCACCTCCCCTCTGGTAACCATGAGTCTGTTCTCTCTAGTCAAGAGTCTTGTTTCTTGGTTTTTCTCTATTTTTTCCTCCCTTATGTGCATTTGTTTCTTAAATTCTACAAATGAGTGAAATTATATGGTGTTTGTCTTTCTTTGACTTATATATCTTAGCATCATACTCTAGCTCCATCAATGTCATTGCAAATTGCAAATTGTAAGGTTTCATTCCTTTTTTATGGCCGAGTAATATTCTATTATATATATACTAAACCCATTATTATTATATATGTAGTAATAACAAATAATAACTAACCCATATATTATTGTACATATATTCATCACACCTTCTATATCCATTTATCAATTGATGGAAATTTGGGCATTTCCATATCTTTGCTATTATAAATAGTGCTGCTATAAATATTGGGTACATGTTTCCTTTGAATTAGTGTTCTTATATTCTTTGGGTACACACCCAGTAGTACAATTGCTGGATTGTGAGGTAGTTCCATTTTTAACTTTTTTGGGAAACTTCATATCAATTTCCACAGTGTCTGCACCGGTTTGCATTCTCATCAATAGTGCACGAGTATTCCTTTTTCTTCACATTGTTACCAACACCTGTTGTTTCTTGTGCTGTTGATTTTAGCCATTCTGACAAGTGTGAGTTGATATCTCATCGTCATCTTGATTTTTGTTTCCCTGATAATAAGTGATAATGAGCATATTTTCATGTCTGTTGGCCATCTGGATGTCTTCTTTGGAGAAATGTCTGTTTATATCTGTTACCCATCTTTATTTTTATTTTTTTATTTTTTGGGGGGGGTATTTTAAAAAATATATTATTATTATTATCATTATCATTATTAATAAATTTATTTTTTATTGGTGTTCAATTTACCAACATACAGAATAACACCCAGTGCTCATCCCATCAAGTGCCCCCCTCAGTGCCTGTCACCCATTCACCCCCACCCCCCGCCCTCCTCCCCTTCCACCACCCCTAGTTCGTTTCCCAGAGTTAGGAGTCTTTATGTTCTGTCTCCCTTTCTGATATTCTTCTCCCTTCCCTTATATTCCCTTTCACTATTATTTATATTCCCCAAATGAATGAGAACATATAATGTTTGTCCTTCTCCGATTGACTTGCTTCAGTCAGCATAATACCCTCCAGTTCCATCCACGTTGAAGCAAATGGTGGGTATTTGTCATTTCTAATGGCTGAGTAATATTCCATTGTATACATAAACCGCATCTTCCTTATCCATTCATCTTTTGATGGACACCGAGGCTCCTTCCACAGTTTGGCTATTGTGGACATTGCTGCTAGAAACATCGGGGTGCAGGTGTCCCGGCGTTTCATTGCATCTGAATCTTTGGGGTAAATCCCCAACAGTGCAATTGCTGGGTCATAGGGCAGGTCTATTTTTAACTCTTTGAGGAACCTCCACACAGTTTTCCAGAGTGGCTGCACCAGTTCACATTCCCACCAACAGTGTAAGAGGGTTCCCTTTTCTCTGCATCCTCTCCAACATCCTCCAATTTGTTGTTTCCTGCCTTGTTAATTTTCCCCATTCTCACTGGTGTGAGTTGGTATCTCACTGTGGTTTTGATTTGTATTTCCCTGATGGCAAGTGATGCAGAGCATTTTCTCATGTGCATGTTGGCCATGTCCATGTCTTCCTCTGTGAGATTTCTCTTCATGTCTTTTGCCCATTTCATGATTGGATTGTTTGTTTCTTTGCTGTTGAGTTTAATAAGTTCTTTATAGATCTTGGAAACTAGCCCTTTATCTGATAGGTCATTTGCAAATATCTTCTCCCATTCTGTAGGTTGTCTTTTAGTTTTGTTGACTGTATCCTTTGATGTGCAAAAGCTTCTTATCTTGATGAAGTCCCAATAGTTCATTTTTGCTTTTGTTTCTTTTGCCTTTGTGGATGTATCTTGCAAGAAGTTACTGTGGCTGAGTTCAAAAAGGGTGTTGCCTGTGTTCTCCTCTAGGATTTTGATGGAATCTTGTCTCACATTTAGATCTCTCATCCATTTTGAGTTTATCTTTGTGTATGGTGCAAGAGAGTGGTCTAGTTTCATTCTTCTGCATGTGGATGTCCAATTTTCCCAGCACCATTTATTGAAGAGACTGTCTTTCTTCCAATGGATAGTCTTTCCTCCTTTATCAAATATTAGTTGACCATAAAGTTCAGGGTCCACTTCTGGGTTCTCTATTCTGTTCCATTGATCTATGTGTCTGTTTTTGTGCCAGTACCACACTGTCTTGATGACCACAGCTTTGTAGTAGAACCTGAAATCTGGCATTGTGATGCCCCCAGCTATGGTTTTCTTTTTTAAAATTCCCCTGGCTATTCGGGGTCTTTTCTGATTCCACACTAATCTTAAAATAACTTGTTCTAACTCTCTGAAGAAAGTCCATGGTATTTTGATAGGGATTGCATTAAACGTGTGAATTGCCCTGGGTAACATTGACATTTTCACAATATTAATTCTGTCAATCCATGAGCATGGAATATTTTTCCATCTCTTTGTGTCTTCCTCAATTTCTTTCAGAAGTGTTCTATAGTTTTTAGGGTATAGATCCTTTACCTCTTTGGTTAGGTTTATTCCTAGGTATCTTATGCTTTTGGGTGCAATTGTAAATGGGATTGACTCCTTCATTTCTCTTTCTTCAGTCTCATTGTTAGTGTATAGAAATGCCATTGATTTCTGGGCATTGATTTTGTATCCTGCCACGCTACCAAATTGCTGTATGAGTTCTAGCAATCTTGGGGTGGAGGCTTTTGGGTTTTCTATGGAGAGTATCATGTCATCGGCGAAGAGGGAGAGTTTGACTTCTTTGCCAATCTGAATGCCTTTAATGTCTTTTTGTTGTCTGATTGCTGAGGCTAGGACTTCCACTACTATGTTGAATAGCAGTGGTGAGAGTGGACATCCCTGTCTTGTTCCTGATCTTAGGGGAAAGGCTCCCAGTGCTTCCCCATTGAGAATGATATTTGCTGTGGGCTTTTCATAGATGGCTTTTAAGATGTTGAAGAATGTTCCCTCTATCCCTACACTCTGAAGAGTTTTGATCAGGAATGGATGCTGTATTTTGTCAAATGCTTTCTCTGCATCTAATGAGAGGATCATATGGTTCTTGGTTTTTCTCTTGCTGATATGATGAATCACATTGATTGTTTTACGAGTGTTGAACCAGCCTTGTGTCCCGGGGATAAATCCTAGTTGGTCATGGTGAATAATTTCCTTAATGTGTTGTTGGATCCTATTGGCTAGTATCTTGTTGAGAATTTTTGCATCCATGTTCATCAGGGATATTGGTCTGTAATTCTCCTTTTTGGTGGGTCTTTGTCTGGTTTTGGAATTAAGGTGATGCTGGCCTCATAGAACGAATTTGGAAGTACTCCATCTCTTTCTATCTTTCCAAACAGCTTTAGTAGAATAGGTATGATTTCTTCTTTAAACATTTGATAGAATTCCCTTGGGAAGCCATCTGGCCCTGGACTCTTGTGTCTTGGGAGGTTTTTGATGACTGCTTCAATTTCCTCCCTGGTTATTGGCCGGTTCAGGTTTTCTGTTTCTTCCTGTTCCAGTTTTGGTAGTTTGTGGCTTTCCAGGAATGCATCCATTTCTTCTAGATTGCCTAATTTATTGGCGTAGAGCTGTTCATAGTATGTTTTTAAAATCGTTTGTATTTCCTTGATGTTGGTAGTGATCTCTCCTTTCTCTTTCATGATTTTATTAATTTGAGTCTTCTCTCTCTTCTTTTTAATAAGGCTGGCTAATGGTTTATCTATCTTATTAATTCTTTCAAAGAACGAACTCCTGGTTTTGTTGATGTGTTCCACAGTTCTTCTGGTCTCGATTTTCTTGAGTTCTGCTTGACTTTTAATTATCTCTCTTCTTCTGCTGGGCATGGGGTCCATTTGCTGGTTTTTTCTCTAGCTCCTTTATGTGTAAGGTTAGCTTTTGTATTTGAGTTCTTTCCAGTTTTTGAATGGATGCTTGTATTGTGATGTATTTCCCCCTCAGGACTGCTTTTGCTGCATCCCAAAGATTTTGAACGCTTGTATCTTCATTCTCATTAGTTTCCATGAATCTTTTTAATTCTTCCTTAATTTCCTGATTGACCCTTTCATCATTTAGCAGGATGGTCCTTAACCTCCACATGTTTGAGGTCCTTCTAAACTTCTTGTTGTGATTTAGTTCTAATTTCAAGGCATTATGGTCTGAGAATATACAGGGGACTATCCCAATCTTTTGGTATCAGTTTAGAACCGATTTGTGACCCAGTATGTGGTCTATTCTGGAGAAAGTTCCATGTGCTCTGGAGAAAGTTATGTGCACTTGAGAAGAATGTGTATTCAGTTGAGTTTGGATGTAAAGTTCTGTAGATATCTGTGAAATCCATCTGGTCCAGTGTATCATTGAAAGCTCTCGTTTCTTTGGAGATGTTGTGCTTAGAAGACCTATCGAGGGTAGGAAGAGCTAGATTGAAGTCACCAAGTATAAGTGTATTATTATCTAAGTATTTCCTCACTTTGGTTATTAATTGGTTTAAATATTTGGCAGCTCCCACATTCGGGGCATATATATTGAGGATTGTTAAGTCCTCTTGTTGGATAGATCCTTTAAGTATGAGATAGTGTCCCTCTTCATCTCTTACTATAGTCTTCGGGGTAAATTTTACTTTATCTGATATGAGGATGGCTACCCCTGCTTTCTTTTGAGGACCATTTGAATGGTAAATGGTTCTCCAACCTTTTATTTTCAGGCTGTAGGTGTCCTTCTGTCTAAAATGAGTCTCTTGTAGACAGCAAATAGATGGGTCTTGCTTTTTTATCCAGTCTGAAACCCTGCGCCTTTTGATGGGCTCATTAAGCCCGCTCACATTCAGAGTTACTATTGACAGATATGAGTTTAGTGTCATCATGATAACTATTCAGTCCTTGTTTTTGTGGATCGTTCCACTGAACTTCTTCTTAAAGGGGAATTTTAAGAGTCCCCCTTAAAATTCAGAGGTGGTTTGGAGGTCACATATTCTTTCAGTTCCTGCTTGTCTTGGAAGCTCTTTATCTCTCCTTCCATTCTGAATGAGAGCCTTGCTGGATAAAGTATTCTTGGTTGCATGTTTTTCTCATTTAGGACCCTGAATATATCCTGCCAGCCTTTTCTGGCCTGCCAAGTCTCTGTGGAGAGGTCTGCTGTTACCCTAATACTCCTCCCCATAAAAGTCAGGGATTTCTTGTCTCTTGCTGCTTTAAGGATCTTCTCTTTATCTTTGGAATTTGCAAGCTTCACTATTAAATGTCCAGGTGTTGAACGGTTTTTATTGATTTTAGGCGGGGGGGTCTCTCTATTTCTGGATCTGAATGCCTGTTTCCCTTCCCAGATTAGGAAAGTTTCAGCTAGGATTTGTTCAAATACATATTCTGGGCCTCTGTCCCTTTCGGCGCCCTTGGGAACCCCAATTAAACATAGGTTTTTCTTCCTCAGGCTGTCGTTTATTTCCCTTAATCTGTCTTCATGGTCTTTTAATTGTCTGTCTCTTTTTTCCTCAGTTTCCCTCTTTGCGATCAACTTGTCTTCTGTGTCACTCACTCGTTCTTCCACCACGTTAACCCTCGTCGTTAGGACTTCTAGTTTGGGTTCCATCTCATTCAATTGATTTTTAATTTCTTCCTGATTGGATCTAAATTCTGCAGTCCTGAAGTCTCTTGAGTCCTTTATGCTTTTTTCTAGAGCCACCAGTAGCTGTATAATAGTGCTTCTGCTTTGGCTTTCTGACATTGAATTGTAATCCCGATTTTGTAACTCTGTGGGAGAGAGGACTGTTTCTGATTCTTTCTTTTGAGGTGAGGTTTTCCTTCTAGTCATTTTGCTCAGTGCAGAGTGGCCAAAAACAAGTTGTATTGGGAAAAGGAGAAAAAGAGAGGAGAGAAAGAAGGAAAGAAAAGAGAAAAAGAAATAGAAAAAAAGGAAGAAAAAAAGAAAAAAAAAGAGAAGAAAAAGAGAAAGAAAAAGAAAGAAAGAAAAAAAAAGAGGTGGGGAAGCAAACAAATCAAAAAGCAAAAAACCAAACCAAACCAAACCAAACCAAAACAAAAAAACACGGGGGAGTATCTTCTGATTCTCTATACTTTAAGTCCCTTGACTTCCCCTGGAACTGCTCCGTCTAGCTGGTCTTCTGGGGGAGGGGCCTGTCGTGCTGTTTTTCTGGTGTTAGCACCTGGGGGAGCTGCTCTGCCCCCTGCCTGGTGCAGGGCTCAGTGGGGGGTGTTCACCCCGTGAGGTCCCAGGAGGAACAACCGCAGTGGCGGGGCGGCAGCTCCGGAGCCCTGGAGTCAGCTCCCGCAGTAACTCTGGGGCTCTCCGTCTGCAGGGCCTGGAGGCTCCGGGGGGGGGCGTGATCTGCTTAGCTCGGGGCAGGAGCGTCCTTGCTGTCCTGGGCCCTCCCGGCCTCTGCCTGTCCCGGGGGAGGCCGGATCCTGGGCTGTGTCCCCGCGCCCTGGGCTCCGGGGTCTGCGCTGTTGGATTCGCGCTCCCGCCCCGCAGCCCCCTCCGCGGAGCCGCCGCCCGAGCCCCTCGGAGCTGCTCCGGGTCCCGCCGTGCGCGCTGCAGCCCTTAGGGAGCTCGGCGCACTCTCCTGGGGCGCAGGTGCCTGTTAGGGTCCCAGGGAGCCCGAGGGCATCCCCGCCCTCCCGGGTCCTGCTCCACCTCCCTGCGAGCCCCTTTCCGCCCAGGAAGGTTGGTCCAGCTCCTGCTTCTCTGGGACGGGGCTCTCCTGCCCTGGGGCCACTCGCCCGGGCCTCAGCCCGGCTCCCCGTGGGGCCCCTCCCCCTTGGAGGCCTTTTGTGTCTTTATTTCTTTTTTCTGTCTTCCTACCGTGATAGAAGCGCGAACTCTTCTCACTGTAGCATTCCAGCTGTTCTCTCTTTAAATCTCAGGCCGAATTCGTAGATTTTTAGGATGATTTGAAGGTTATCTAGGTAATTTGTTGGGGACAGGTGACTTGGGGACCCTACTCTTCTGCCATCTTGCCCCTCCTCCTCTTTTACCCACTTTTAATTGGGTTATTTGTTTTTTGGGTGTTGAGTTGTATAAGTTCTTTATATATTTTGAATACTAACCCTTTATCAAATATGTAATTTGCAAATATCTTCTCCCATTTCAAAGGTTGCCTTTTAGTTTTGTTGATTGTTTCCTTCATTGTGTAGAAGATTTTATTTTGATATAGCCCCAATAGTTTATTTTTGTTTCTATTCCCTTGTCTCATGAGACCTATCTAGAAAGAAGTTGTGATGGCCTATGTCAAAGAGGTTATTGCCTATGTTCTCTTCTAGGATTTTAATGGTTTCATGTTTCACATTTAGGTCTTTAATCTATTTTGAATTTATTTTTGTGTATGGTGTAAGAAAGTGCCCCAGTTTTACTCTTTTGCATGTTGCTGAATATTTTGAAATTTTAATTTTGAAATAATTGTAGGTTCATATAAAGTGGTAATAGATAATTCAGAGAGATACCATATACTCTTTTTCCAGTTTCCCCCAATGGTAGGTAGCACATTGTACAACTCTAGTACAATGTTAGAACCAGGAAATTGACATTGATATAATCCATTGACTTAATTCATGTGTCACCAATTTTACATGTATTCATTGATATGTGTGTATTTAGTTTAATGCAAATTTATTACCTGTTGTATCATGATAACCACCACTTCCTTCAAGATACACAACCCTTCCATCACCATGGGGCTCCCTCATATTATTCCTTTATATTCATACTCACACCCTTTTCTTCACCATCTCTAACCCCTGGTAACCACTAATCTGATCTTCATTTCTATGAGTTTTGTCCTTTTAAGAATGATATGTAAAAAAGTTATATAACTTCTTGAGATTGGCTTTGCTTTCCACATAATTTCTTTAAGATTCATTCCAGTTGTATATATCAGTAGTTTGTTCCCTTTTTATTACTGAGTACCATTCCATAGACTAGATAGAGCAGTTGGCTTAACCTTTCACTCATTAAAGGATATCTAAATGTTTCCAGTTTTTGGCTATTACAAATAAAATTTTGTGAGACTCTAAATTGTTGTTGTTATTTTTTTTTTAAAGGCTTATTACTTTTTTATTTGAGAGAGAGTGTGTGTAAGCGGAAGAAGGGGCAGAGAAACAGAAAACTAAGCAGACTCCGTGCTGAATGCAGAGCCCAACATGGGGCTCAATCTCATGACTTTGAGATCACAACCTGAACCCAAACCAAGTGTCACATGCTCAACCAAACGAGCCACCCAGGCATCCCTAAATTGTTATTTTAAAAAAACAACGAATATTTAAAAGAAGTTTTAGGTTGATAGGAAAATTGAGCAGGAAGTACAATGAGTTCTCACATAGAACCCCTTCCTCCTCAGTTTTTCCTCTTATTAACATCTGGCATTAGTGTGATACATTCACTACAACTGCTGAGTCAGTGTTGATACCATATTATTAACTAAAGCCCATAGTTCAAATATTAGGATTCACTCTTGCTGCTGTGTATTATATGGGTTTGGAAAAATGTATAATGGCGTGTATTCACCATTATAGTATCATGCAGAATAGTTTCCCTGCCCTAAAAATTCTCTGTGCTCTGCTCTTTCATCCCTCCTTCCCCTCAACCCCTGGCAACCACTGATCTTTTTACTGTCCCCATTAGTTTTACCATCTCCAGAATGTCATATAGTTGGAATCATAAAGTATGTAGCCTTTTCAGATTGGCTTTTTTCACTTAATAACATGCAATGAAGTCTCTCATGTCTGTTCATGGTTTGATAGCCCATTTCTTTTAATTTAGTTCTCAGCTGAATTGTTTGGATGTACCACAGTTTATTCATCCATTTACCTACTGAAGGAAATCTTGGTTGTTTCCAAGTTTGGGCAGTTATGAATAAGGCTGCTATAAACATCTGAGTATAGATTTTTGTGTGGACATATGTTTTCAGCTAATTTGAATAAATACCAATGTACATGACTGATGAATCATAGAGTAAGAGTATATTCAGTTTTGTAAGAAACCACCAAACTGTCTTCCAAAGTGGCTATAACATTTGCATTCCCATCAGCAATGAATTAGAGTTCTTGTCGCTCTGCCAAATGACAATATTTGGTATAGTCAGTGCTTAGGAGTTTAGTCATTCTAATATGTGTACAGTGGTATCTCATTGTTTTAATTCACAACTCTCTAGTGACATTTGATACTGATCATCTTTTCATAGACTTATCTGCTATCTGTATATGTTCTTTAATGTATGTCTGTTCAGGTCTTTTGCCTGTTTTAAAATCAGGTTGTTAGTTTTCTTATTATTGATTTTTAAGAGTTCTTTTTATAATAATCCTTTATCAGTTATGTCTTTTGTGAACATTTTTCTCCCAGTCTGTGGCTTGTCTGCTCATTCTTGACAGATTCTTTGCAAAGCAGAGGTTTTTCATTTAATGAAGTCTTGCTTATCAATTATTTCCTTCATATATCTTGCCTTAGTATCTAAAAAGTAATTGTCATACCCAAGATCATCTAGGTGTTTCACTACATTATCTTCTAGCAGTTTTATAGTTTTGCATTTTACATTTAGGTTTATGATCCATTTGAGTGAATTTTTATGAAGGGCATACAGTCTGTGTCTAAACTCATTTCTTTTCTTTTTGCAGATGAATGCCCAATTATTCTAGTACCATTTGTTGAAAAGGCTATCTTTTCTCCATTGTATTGCTTTTCCTCTTTTGTCAAAGACCATTTGATTATATTTATGTGGCTCTATTTCTGGGCTCTCTATTCTGTCCCATTCATCTGTCTATTATTTCACCAGTGCCACACTGTCTTGATTACTGGAGCTTTATAGTAAGTCTTAAAATTGAGTGGTACCAGTCCTCTGATTTTGTTCTGCTCCAGTATTGTAGTGAGTGTTCTGGATCTTTTGCCTCTCCACATAAATATTAGAAACAGTTTGTTGATATCCACAAAATAACTTTTGGGGATTTTGATTTTGATTCATTGTTTTTTAATATGCATTATGGCATCTTTTTATTTGCTTATGGCTATTTGCATTTTTCTTTGGTGAGATGTGTTCAAATATTTTGCCTATTTTTTAATTGAATTATTTTCTCATTGTTGAGTTTAAAGATTCCTTATCTTTTCTCTCTTGAAGTCTTTTGTTAGATATGTGACTTGCAATTTCTTTCCCCCAGCCTGTAGCTTACCTTTTTTCTCTTAATAGTGTATTTCATAGATTGAAAGTTTTAAATTTTGATGAAATTTAATTTATCAACTGTTTCTTAATTGATCATGTTCTTTTACGGCATATTTTAAAACTATTTTCCTAACCCAAGGTCACAATGATTTTCTCCTGTTTCCTTCTAAAAGATTTATAGTTTTATTTTTTATGTTTAAGTCTATGGTACATTTGAGCACATTTTTGGAAATATGTGAGGTATCAGTTAAGGTTCTTTTTTTTTTTAAACAGATGTACATTCAGTTGTTCAAAAAATTAGCAAAATTCATTGAGAAGGCTATTTTTTTCTCATTGAATTGACTTTTCTTTGTTAGCAATTGATTGATCTTATTTATATAAGTCTATTTCTGGATATATTTCTGTTCTTTTGATCTGTGGTCTAATGCTTTCACCATTACAATATATTCTTGGTTGTTGTAATTTTATATTAAGGCTTAAAGTTGGGTAATATGAGTCTTCCAAGTTTGTTCTTATTTTCCATAATTATATTTGTTGTCTTCATTCCCTTGCCTTTCATACAACTTTTAGAATCAGCTTGTCTATATCTACAAAAAAAAAATCTTATGAGGCTTTTGATTGGAATTGTGTTAAATCTATAGATAAATTTAGGGATTATCAATAAACTAATTATATTGAGCATGGGCATGCTCAATATTTTTATATTTTTATATTTTATAAAATATATATTTTATATTTTTATCAGCTCATTTAGGTCTTTGATTTCTTTAATCAGCATTTTATAGTCCTCAGCATATAAATCCAAACATCTTCCTTAAGGTTCTTACTTAAATACTGAATTTTCGAGCTATTTTAAATGATACTGTTTTAAAACTTGGTTTCCAATTGTTAATTAGTAGTATATAGAGACATAATTGCTTTTTTTTGTAAGTTGACTTGCATATTTTTGTATATCTGACGTTATACCCTGTGGCCTTGCTAACTCACTTAGTATTTTTGTAGATTTTGGGGGGTTTTCCATGTAGACAAACACCTTATTGTCTTTATCATTTCTTTCCTTCTACTTGCTGAAGTTTTAATTTTCTCTTTCTCTCTCTCTCTCTTTTTCTTTCCTAAGATGGAAACTTAGTGTTTTTTTTTTAATTGGATATCTTTATTCCTTCATAACAGATGCATTTAATGGTATAAATTTTCCTCTAAAAATTGCTTTGGTACATCTCACAAATTTTGATATGTTGTATTTTCATTTTTTATTCACTGTAATATATTTCCTAATATTCTTGAGACTTCCTCTTTGATCAATAGATTGTTCAGAAATTTATTGTATAATTTCCAAATATTTGGGAAATTTTAAGATATCTTTCTGTTATTCACTTCTAGGTTAACTCCACTATGGTCAGACAGCATACTTTCTATGTTTTCATTTTCTTTAAATTTCTTAAGAAATTTTGTTTTATGACACAAGATATGGTCTATTTTCATAATGTTTCATGTGCACTTGAAAAGAATTTTTATTCAGCTGTTATTGGGTCAAGAGCCCCTTTATCATAGAAATGTCCCTTCTATCCTTAGAAAGAAATTTTTCTCTATTTCTCTATTTTATACTGTTCACAGTAACTAAACTAAAAATAGACTAGAGACTTAAATGTAAGTCCTGAAACTGTAAAAGTCCCAGAAGAAAAATCAAGGAAAACCCCTCTTGACATTGGTCTTGGCAATGAGTTTTTGGATATGACACCAAAATGTAGACAAGAAAAGCCAAAATAAACAAGTGTGACTAAACCAAACTAAAAAGCCTCTGCACAGCAAAGGAAACAACAAAGTGATAAGGTAACCTACTAAATGGGATAAAATATTTGCAAACCATGTACCTGCTAAGGGATTAATAACTAAAAAATACAGAGAACTCTTACAATTCAATAGTCAAAAGCAAAACAAAACAAACCCCAAATAATCCAATTTAAAATTGCCAAAAGAGGGGGGCCTGGGTGGCTCAATCAGGTAAGTGTCTGTCTTTGGCTCAGGTCATGATCCCAGGGTCCTGGGATCAAGTTCCACCTCAGGCTCCCTGCTCAGCAGGGAGTCTGCTTCTCCCTCTGTTCCTCCCCACCCCTGTTTGTGATCTCTCTCTCTCAAGTAAATAAATAAAATATTTGTTAAAAAATTGCCAGAGGAGCTGAATTTTTCCTTAGAAGACATACAGGTGGCCAAAAGGAACATGAAAAGGTGCTTACCCTTAATGATCAGGGTAATGCAAATTAAAACCACAATGAGATATCTTCTCATTCCTGTTAGGATGGTTATCATCAAAAGACAAGAGATAAAAAGCATTGGTGAGGATGTGGAAAAAAGGGATCCCTTGTACACTGTTGGTTGGATTATAAATTGGTACAGACATTATGGAAAACAATATGAACATTATTCAAAAATTTATAAATAGAATCAGCATATGATCCCACAATCCCACTTCTGTATATATATCTAACTGAAAGGCAGTTGTGGTCTTGAAGAGGTAATCTGCACTCCCATGTTCATTGCAGCATTATTCACAATAGTCAAGATGTGGAGACAACTTAGGTGTTGATGGATGGATGGATGGATGGATGGATGGATGGATGAATGGATAAAGAAAATGTTCTTCAGACATAAAAAAGAAGGAAATCCCACCATTGCAACACCATAGGTGTACCAGAGGGCACTCTGCTAAGTGAAATAAGACAGAGAAAGACAAATATTGTATAGTATCACTTATATGTGGAATCTAAAAATAGGGGAAAAAACTCACGTTGAACTCATAGAAATAGAGAATGGTGCTTGCCAAGGGGTAAGGGATGGGGGAAATGAACTTTTGGTCAAAGGGTACAAACCTTCAGTTATTAGATGAAGCTGTAATATACAGCATGATGACTATAGTTAATAACACTATGATATACTTGAAATTTGTAAGAGTATATCTTAAGCATTCTCACCACACACTCAAAAGGTAACATACGTGCTGTGATGGATATGTTGATTAGCTTGATTCTGATAAATAATTCATAATGTATATGCATATCACATTATCACATTGTATACTTGAAATATATACCATTTGATTTGTCATTTATAATCCAATAAATCAAGAGGGAAGGGAGAGAACTCTACTTTTTCTCATATTAATATGACCATTTCTGGTTTTCTTTTGGTTAATGATTGCATGAAATAAATCTTTTTCCATCATTTAGTTTTTAACCTATTTATGTGTTTTGATATAAAAGGGGTTTGTGGTAGAATAAGAATCCAATTTGATGAGATTATCAAATAACCTGAAGATCCACCTATTGACTGCATTTAGTCATATGACAATATCTACTTTCAGGAAAGCTGTATATTGTAGTCTTTTAGCTGCGCATACTGCCTGCACCCTCAACTACACATTATGTACACAGACATTCACATACATCCGACTTTGTTTCTTTTTTTTTAATTTTTTAAAATTTTTATTTATTTATGATAGTCACAGAGAGAGAGAGAGAGGCAGAGACACAGGCAGAGGGAGAAGCAGGCTCCATGCACCGGGAGCCCGACGTGGGATTCGATCCCGGGGCTCCAGGATCGCGCCCTGGGCCAAAGGCAGGCGCCAAACCGCTGCGCCACTCAGGGATCCCCCGACTTTGTTTCTAAAGAAAAAGTGAGAGTCGATGTTTGGATTACAGCTAGCCATCTATGTTTTAATATAGCTTTGTTATTTGTATCTATCTTTCCATATGAATTAGGACATATGTAATCATCTTTCCTTTTTGAAAAAATAAAATGATCAATTTATTTGATCATTTTATTTAACATTTGAAGAGTCTTATTAATGGTATTCCTGTTCAAGTTATTCTGCATGCATTGACTATAAAAACACATCATTCCCAGGAAAGTGTAGAGGGATAGTTTTTTGTATTTGTTTGAAAAAATATGCTTACTTTGACAGTGGGGTTTAATGTTTCAAATTCTTAGCAGTCATTTGTTTTCAGCAACATACAGACTGTTACTGTTTGAAAAAAACATTTTTCTTCAAAACAAAGTTAGGAACTGTAATATCAGCCATTTTAAGGGTCTCCCTGTGAGATTTGAATCCATTTTCAGACTTCTAGGGACAAACTTTCATCCTCAGTGAACACAGAGTGTGAGTTACCTGTGGGAAGAACAGTCTGGCTGTTAAGTTGAAAGTAATCAGGTCACATGGCATTTTATTAGGGCATTCCCCCTTCTTTCATGAGAATAAACTATTTTATTTTTAAAATCCTCCAGTACAAATACTCCTTTAATATAATATGCTGATGTCCAAATGCATGTTTACTACATTTAATTATAGAACGTATCTTACTGTCAAATTGAATTCAATACGTCAAAATAAAAAGAAATAAATCTAGATAATATTTATCAGCATTTGTGATGTTTTTCCCTTTTATTTAGTTATATTCACCTAGGTTGGGGATCCCTGGGTGGCTCAGTGGTTTGGCACCTGCCTTTGGCCCAGGGCGCTATCCTGGAGACCTGGGATCGAGTCCCACATCGGGCTCCCGGCATGGAGCCTGCTTCTCCCTCTGCCTGTGTCTCTGCCTCCCTCTCTCTCTGTCTATCGTAAATAAATAATTTTTTTTTAAAAAAAAGGATATTCATCTAGGTTAGAGCACCCAAAACAAAAAATTATATTTGGAGGGAAAACATCTAGCTGGATAGTAGAACATATCATTATAAAATATTTTCCTATATGGTTTTCCCTATTTTCACCTTAGCCCCCTTTTTTTGATTGTCATTGTCCATTGAGCTATACCTGAAAATTAAGTTAATTTTCTCTGACATTTGGAAATTAATTTAAAGTCCAGGAGTATTTGAAACTATTCATTGGCTTATTGTTCTATTTATACATTTTAATTTAGTGTGATTTTAAATGTGTCTTTCTAGTTTTGAAAAATATATGTCATGCTTTTTTCTTGGAAAATCAACGTATTAAAAATTACTTCTTAAGATACATTCACATATCTTCAACATAAAGATAGTTCTTAAAAGTAAAGAGAATATCAGGCTAATAACACAGATTTACACATCATCTAAGCCTGTACCAAGCTTATAAATATGAACTAAGAACCTGGATTTAGAGCAAGGAAAATTCACTGTAAGGTAGAAAGAAATAAATTCAAAACACTAATTTCCCAGACTCACAGATTATTAGCCAACCTGGTATGTATAAACAAATCCTTGTTTCCATCTTCAACTATGCAATTTTAAATATCTCTCCATTCATAGAGAGAAAATTTGCAAAATTAAGATATAGCATGTAAATCTGAATGCAGTGTGGTGCCCTAAAGATGTGGAATGATTATTTAAAGGTGAGTGTGATGCTTAAAATTTCATAACCTGGAACGAAAGATAAACAAAAAGATAAGTGGTTGACAGAGGACCACTTACAGCTATGGCCTCGGCCTACTAATATTATTTTCAGTTAATAAGATTCAGACAGAAGCAGAAATTTTTAATTTAGGGCATAGAAACAAATCAAATGGCACAAAACAGATGTCGTATAAAACAATTATTGAATGCCATAATCAAGCAAAAAGGTTTATGGGTCTCAGCATTGACTCTGATTTAAATAAACACAGGAGAATATACAAAAGCAAAGTCAAGGAGAAAATCATCAGTGTACAGTGATCCTAAAAGAAAAGCTGGCTTTTAAATAACTGACATAAAAAATAATAAATAAATAAATAACTGACATATCATAAAGTAATTTCAGGGATCCCTGGGTGGCGCAGCGGTTTGGCGCCTGCCTTTGGCCCGGGGCGCGATCCTGGAGACCCAGGATCGAATCCCACGTCGGGCTCCTGGTGCATGGAGCCTGCTTCTCCCTCTGCCTGTGTCTCTGCTTCTGTCTCTCTCACTGTGTGCCTATCATAAATAAATAAAATTTTAAAAAAAATAAAGTAATTTCAATCATTTTACAAACATTTAATTAATTTTTTCCCTAGCATAACAATAAGCCTATAATGACTACCTCTTACACACTATTTATTATTCTGTTTGGATTATCCAGTAATTATAGAAGGCAAGATTTCACCAACATGTTGAAGTCGCCTAGCTGAAATGAAATAAGGGTGCTCTCCAAGACGTGCTTTTGGAAAATGCCAGAGCCAAGAATGTGTGGACAAATCTTGAACTATCGCATGGTTTTCTGTAATTTTACGCATGTACAGCAGAGGGCACTAATATAATTATAGTAGTTGAACCTGATGGGAGTAATTATCTGTGATTCTGAGATTCGCCGGAAGTAGTAAACTAGAAAGTCTTTCTCATCTTCATCAATGAATAGTTCTCTTCTATCTAAATAGGGAAATTCTTTGCATGAAATTTACTTAATTTTTATAGCTGAAGGGCCATAATAATAGAAAGTTAATGTTGATTATTCCCTCAGAAATCAACAACACAACGAGTGATCCTTGAACATCATAAACCAGCTTTCTCAAAAGACTAATAACACTCTATCAACCTCTTCCCCACTTCCTCTTGCTCTCACATAGCTACACTCACCTAACTACATCTTCTCCCAAAACACCGTCCCAGAAATCTAAAAGTGGAAAAACTTTTGGCTATGTTAGCAGCTTTTTATGATACAGTTGAAACATTGTATGATAGTAACGATCTCCACAAGGTGATGGAAACTTTAAGACAAGTGGAAAGGCCAACAATTAGCTGTTATGAAAGGATGAGAAAGTTAACTGAAACCATACTCAAATATGTTGTTTCATCACAAAGAGAGAGAACAGATGGTCAAACAGTTTTGTGGTCTTCATTTTCTGAGTAGAATTAATAGAATAAATGCGACCCTTAGCAAAGTATAATGCATGCGTAGTAGACAAAATAATCACTTGCTTTATAAATTTAACTGTGATAGATGTTTGGGCTCTCCAGAAGTTGAAACTCTAGTGGCAGGGAGCAAACATGTTAACATATAAATTAAATAAAATGTGATAAGTCCTGTGAGAAGTAGAAAAGGGCATGACTCTGGGAGCCATTGTGGAGACACTAACATTTAAATTGAGCTTTGAAAAAAAATTAAATAAATAAAAAATAAATTGGGCTTTGGAGGATGGGTAGGCATTTATTAAAGAAGTGGTGGAACAATTTTCCAGGAAGATAGGAACTGGTCATGCCAAGGCTTGGAGTCATGGAAGGCTAATCACAAAATAAATATATCTCCAGCATTCAAGGGAACATCCAACTGGAAGCCACATTGTCTATTAGGTATATAGTAATTTTATTATGCTATTAGAGTAATTCACAATGGATCCTTAAGACATTAAGAGGGGAGTTAGCTTTGAATTTTAACAGAAGAATTTGTTAATCACAGTCTTTATTTGTGGGCAGGTGGGAGTAGGGAGAGGTTATTTGTTTCAAAGCTTGCTTTTTACTACAGCACTTTCTTTTTCAAGAAGTTGATTGGAGTCAGGAATTTGGTAGATTATTTCTGAAAGATTGTGACTCTCAATTCTAGGAACTTCTGATTACCAGCATGATATTATTTCATATCCAGAAATTATAGAGACAATTTTTTTTCTGTTTGCTTGTTCTGGCCATTGCATTAGTGTCCAAAAATTAGTTATAGTCAGAGTTATCTTGTCAGAAGTGTGCAAATGAGAATTATTTTGAGATCAGGACTCACTACAGAACAAGTTATTTATATGGTTATGGCTTATGCATTTTTAAGGTCCAGTGAAAATATTTGAGATCTGAAAAATAATTTATCAACTTCAAAATACAAAACAAATGGGAAAATAAAAATTAGTAAATATTTATTTAAGTATCTGCAAAAGTAATACTAACCACTCAGCTTCATCTCAACTCTTTTCTAGCTATATCAAATATATTTAATATGGGACATAGATGCCTTTTGTATGTTTGATGTGTTTTAGAGTAAGGCCTCCAAAAATAAAAAATGTTCAGAGCCTTCAAGCTCTTCAAATTTTTCGGTTCATCCTGTGCATTGCATCCATATTATCTTTTATTTGTATACTTCTCTGAGAATCTTTGATTATAAGAATCTACAGCATCTGTTTCCAGGGAGACAGCAGGTGGAAGGAATCATGAGAAACATAAGCCTCAACTCCTGCCCCCAACCTTGTTTCATTTTTGCAGACGGGACTGGTTAACAGCCTATGGCATTGCTTAGCCCAGAATCATGTCATTCTTCTGGTTCCAGATAGCTAAAGAACTAAAATATGTAATGAGCTATATTTAAGTTTGCAGATAAATTTAAAATTCCTAGATAGGAGATTCTTACCATGTTGCCAGCTTACAATATGTCAGTTTCCAGAGGTTTCTTTTATGTTAGTTATCTAAAACCTATAATTTATTTTTGGCCAGAAACATGTTACAAGTGATTGGTAGTTTTTGAGATTGGCCCACAAAAGTTTCACAGATACATAATGTACTTGATTTATTTTAACCACAATGTCAATATTGTTTAAGATACAATTTCTTCCCCAAATAATTAAAAGCAGAGACTCAAACATCTATTTTTACATCAGTGTTCATAGCAGCATCACTCACAATACCCATAAGGCAGAAATAGCCCAAATTGCCATCAACAATTTTTATGAATGCATAGACAACCTGTAGTGTATACATACAATGGAATATTGTTCAGTCTTAAAAAGCATTGAAATTCTGATACATGCTACAACATGAATGAACCTTAAAAACATTATGCTAAATAAGATAAATTAGACACAAAGGAAGAAATATTATGTGATTCCACTTGTGTGAGGCACCTAGGATGGGCAAACGCATAGAAAGTAGAAAGAGAGTTTGATAGGAAAGGAAAGAAGTTTAGAGGGTACGGAGTTTCTGTCTGTTTGGGATGATGAGAAAGTTCTAGGAAAACATTGATGTGCAACATTGTGAATGTACTTAAATGCTACTAAATTGTACATGGAAAATGGTTAAAATGTTAAATTTCATATATATTTTACTGTAATAAAAATATAGTTTATACAAATTGAAATCATTCTTGATTTCCATCTCAAGACCAGGAGCCTAGTTTCTCAAATTTAGGACAAGGAAAGAGAATGGATGTACCCAGTGTCTCTTAGGAGTGACAGTGGAATTTGGTATAAAATAGAAGAGTTTAGGGGTGCCTGGAGGCATAGTCAGTTAAGTGTCTGACTCTTGGTTTTGGCTCAGGTTATGAGACCAAGCCCTGAAACCAACTACATGTTTAGCATGGAGTCTGCTTGAGATTCTCTCCCCTCGATTCAGTCCCAAGCATCATTAATGCTGTGATAAAGAGGCATCGTTTCCATCTGGTGAAGTGGGATGAGTAGAAGGAATGGAGTATCAGGAAAGCAAGATCTTGGCCAGGGTCACATGTAAGCTGTGCATTTTTAAGTCAGTATGGCCCCTGCTTTTGTTGTTTATTTAGAATTGAAAAGGTTGAGGCAAAACCATGCAACAGTGTGGGTTACAGGCATTGTAAGTAAAACTTATTTGACTGTGTATGCTTGATACTGTTGGTTGCCAACTGCGGTGAATACTTCAGACTGTCTTGCTAAGAGTGTCTTGCTACCCACCATCCCCATCTTCCTTATTAAGAGAACTCTTTGTTTGTTTGTTTGTTTGTTTGTTTGGGGTGATGATATGCTCAGTTGAAAAAAATTATTTTCTAGCCTTTCTGTCACCAAGGTATGGCCAGATGATAGAGTCCAGCCAATGCAAATCTACCAGGGAATTTTGGGAAAGCTTTTGCTTTCATGAGGTAGGTGCATCTTCTTTGTCCAGTGAGGCATGGGGATGTAATTCTAGAAATTTTAACAACTCTGTTTCCATGAAGTGGAAAAACATTTGCTAGTTCAACAGTGCAGGAATTTAGAAGGAGCCAGGGCTCTTGATGTTGAGCAGTGTGGATTCCCTAAGTCTGGACTTAATGTTTGGTGAGAAAATAACCATCTATATGTTTAAGCTACTGATAGATGTGGCCATGCATCTACTGGGGAAGGGCAAAAATTCCAGATGGAAGGAACAGAAGACCCAGAGATAAAAAATAAGAGGTGTGTGGGATGGAAGAAAGGGATGGGAAATATGTGATTTGCTTTGGTTGGAGCATAGAGTATGTAAAAGAAAGTAGAGGGAAATCATTTAAAGAGGCAGTTTTGAACTAGATGGTGAAAGGCCTGACTTTCCAGGTCAAAGAATTTGTTTTTTGTTATAAAGACAATGAAGAATCAAGGCTCAAGGCTTCTGGAGCAGCAGAGTGTCACAATGAGAGCCATCCTTTTTCAAGCAATGACTTGCTGCAGGAGGTCAGTGGCAGGGGAGGAGGTGTGGGTGGAGCGGCAAGTCTGAGACTGTTATACTCATCTAGGTCAGAATAAATGAAGGTCTAAACCAGGCAGGGAGAGTGGGAATAGATGGGATGGGTGGGTAATGGGAGATACTTTCAAGACAAAATAGACAGATGTTGATATGTGGGGTAAATGAAGGGAATCTTGTCCATTTCTGACTTTCATATTGTGATGATTGAATGGGAACTACATGTCCTGGCTAGGAAACAGGGTTTTTTTCTTTTTGAATAAAATGTAAAGAGAATATTATAGTTGAAAATTTCTTTCTGAATGCTAAAACACTGATGGATAGCCTGTTTATTTCTTCCTTTTGCCTTCAAAATTTCCTTGGAGGAGATTTTAATAAAGTGAATCCTTTGGAATGAAGTCTCCATGGGGTTAGAGACATTATTCTGTTCACTGCTATTTTCCTAGCATCTAGGTGAATGCCTGGCACATAGTATGCCTTCAACACAGATTTGTTGAATAAATGAATTAATGGATAATTCATTATCTTTGGAAATTTTTAAGTGTGCCATCATTTTTGTTTAATACTATCAGAAATTTTTAGGGATGCCTGGGTGGCTCAGTGCTTTAGCATCTGCCTTCAGCTCAGGCTCAGGACATGACCCTAGAGTCCTGGGATTGAGTCCCACATCAGGCTCCCCACAGGTATCATGCTTCTCCCTCTGCCTGTGCCCCTGCCTCTCCCTCTCTGTGTCTCTCATGAATAAATAAATAAAATACTTTAAAAAAGTATCAGAGATTTTTAGACCAGAAAAGGACTTTAAAGATTGCCTGGTCTAGTTTAGTATTTTAAAAAGAACTCTATTCACAGAGAAATCATGGTGCACAGATAGGATTTTATAAGTGTATGTGTATTACATTTCTAGGGACCAATAAGCCAAAAGGAGAAAATAATATTTGTGTGCAAATATGCTCAAAACCATCTTTACATAAATAAATATGTGTGTTTTGGTTCCTATATGCCTGATACTGTTCAAGATATGGTAGGACAATTAAAAAGAAGATTAAGATCTAATCCTTATCCTTAAGAAATTGCAGTTTAGTTAGGGAGATAAAATGAAGGCATATGAAATACCTAGAGCAAAATCATGAACTATAATTGGATGGGATTGCATATATATATATATATATATATATATATATATATATATATATATTCAGGAAAGGAAGAAATTAATGTGACCTAGAAGCTCTGTTCTGTAAATTAAAAAAATATTTATATGAGAACACAAATGATGCAATTTATCAAATTATCAGCTGGCATGAAGCTGAGTAGAGTAGAATTCAAAATGAATTCAAAACAATGGGTGAATCTGACAAGGTGAATTTAAATAGAGTAAATAGCTTGATAATGCTTGATAAGAGGTTAATGAAAACAAATCTTTATTGAACTTTTGCTATGGAAGAGGTACTGTAGGTAAAGTAGTGCTTTACCTCTGTTATTTCACTTGATTCTTATATTATTTCATGAAATTATTTTAATTCTCATTTTAAGGGTCAACGTCAAATCAGACCTTGGTTCCCAAGGTCAAATAATTCATAGGTGATAAATCCATACTTCACATTCAGATCTAAACTCCTACCTACTACTAAATCATATTGCCTCAATAGCCTTAAAAAAGATATACATTGGGGATCCCTAGGTGGCTCAGTGGTTTAGTGCTGCCTTCAGCCCGGGGCCTGATCCTGGAGACCTGGGATTTAGTCCCGGGTCAGGCTCCCTGCATGGAGCCTGCTTCTCCCTCTGCCTGTGTCTCTGCCTCTCTCTCTCTCTCTCTCTCTGTGTCTCTCATGAATAAATAAATAAAATCTTTAAAAAAAGAGATATACATAAACTTCTATATTTATATATTTAGTGTTAAGCCCCTACTAGTTTGAGGTACAAATAAAATCATTTATCCTTATAATAAATAAATTAAATATTCAAGACCCCGACTTCTCAATTAGCAATGTGTCCAGTCTCCATCTCGGGGCTTTCTTTTTAGTTGCCTAAAGTTTGTGACTAAGACATTCATTCTGATTCCAGCAGCTAGAGGAGAGGACTGGTGAATCTCCTCAGGATTTTAAAGGTTCTAATTTCCAGTGGTCATTACTTTTGTTGCAGCCTTATCTGTGGTTGAGAACTGAACCTGCATGGTTTGATGCAGTTTTCTTTTCTGAAGTGGAAATGATGCCCTTGCTAGTACAGAACACTGCATGGGCCACACTCATCCTCTACACGAGAGGAGGATCCCATACTCTGTCTTTTGCTGGATTAAGAGCAATTGCAATGGACTTCCAAGTTGGTAGCTCTTTGGTTTACATTCATCTATCTGCTCAGCCATTGTCGCAAATGGCTCAGCAACAGGAGTCAGGTTGAACCTTCACTATTAGCCATGTGCTGTGGTTAGAATGGCTCTTACTCTACAAACACTTCTGTTCTAGTATTGAGCCTGAGATTATCAGTTCAGACTGTTCTTCTGTGATGGGACCTTTCTTGCCATTGGGCCTTAATCAAGACCATCTCAAGCCACAGGATCTAAAGTAATGTCAAATCTCCAAAGAGAAGAGGCCTTGGTGCCTTTCCTTCAGGACATCATGTGCTACATGCATATTTACTTACCTCCTATATACCAATAAATTCTACATATGTTACCAGTCATGCTGATGACTCCCAAATGTATATTTTGACCTGAAAATCTCCGCCGAGAATTTCAAATTTGCATGTTCATTTGCCTGCCCAATATCCTTAACTGGATATCTTCCAGGCATTTTCAATGCAGTAAATCCCAAATAGAACTTTTGATTCCCTGCTTCTAGACCTGTTCCTCTAACAATCATTTCAGTACCTCAGAGTATTCAGATATGTAATCCAAAAACCTGAAAGTCTGCCTGGATCCCTTCCTTTCCTTCTTGTCCCACTTCTGATCTATCGGTAAATCCTGTGGCTCAATCTTTAAAATACATCCTAATTCCACCATATCCTACTCTTCCCCCTGCAAATATTTTGGTTCATGCCACCATTATCTTTCGCTGACACAGGTCTTCCTGCTTCAATTCTCCTTTTTCTAACATCACAATCCATTCTCCCTAAAGCAGAGTGGTCTCCCATTAGTGTAGTGAAATTGTATCTCTGCTTAAAATCCTTCAATAGTTTCTTATTAGTCTTAGAATAAAATCCAAATGTATTCCTTCATATTACACCACATTTTCTTTCACTTTCTCTAACTGCACTCATACTTGCCTCCTCTTGATATTTAGAACATGCCAAGCAACTTTGTATCTCAGGGCTTTTGTCTTGCCATTCGCACCCTTAACTTTCTGAATGGATTGGATTGTTTGTTTCTTTGCTGTTGAGTTTAATCAGTTCTTTATAAATCTTGGATACTAGCCCTTTATCTGATATGTCATTTGCAAATGTCTTCTCCCCTTCTATAGGTTGTGTTTTAGTTTTGTCGACTGTTTCTTTTGTGTGCAGAAGCTTTTTATCTTGATGAAGTCCCAATAGTTCATTTTTGCTTTTGTTTCCCTTGCCTTCATAGATGTATCTTGCAAGAAAGTTGCTGTGGTCAAGTTCAAAAAGGGGTGCTGCCTGTGTTCTCCTCTAGGATTTTGATGGATTCTTATCTCTCAGTTAGATCTTTCATCCATTTTGAGTTTATCTTTGTGTCTGATGTAAGAGAATGGTCTAGTTTCATTCTTCTGCATGTGGCTGTCCACTTTTCCCAACACGATTTATTGAAGAGACTGTCCTTTTTCCACCGCAAGATTGCTAGAACTCATACAGCAATTCGGCAGTGTGGCAGGATACAAAATCAATGCCCAGAAATCAGTGGCATTTCTATACACTAACAATGAGACTGAAGAAAGAGAAATTAAGGAGTCGATCCCATTTATAATTGCACCCAAGAGCACAAGATACCTAGGAATAAACCTAACCAAAGAGGTAAAGGATCTATACCCTAAAAACTACAGAACACTTCTGAAAGAAATTGAGGAAGACACAAAGAGATGGAAAAATATTCCATGGTCATGGATTGGCAGAATTCATATTGTGAAAATGTCAATGCTACCCAGGGCAATTTACACATTCAATGCAATCCCTATCTAAACTCTCTGAACAAAGAGTTGGAACAAATAATCTTAAGATTCGTGTGGAATCAGAAAAGACCCCGAAATCCAGGGGAATATTGAAAAAGAAAACCAGAGCTGGGGGCATCACAATGCCGGATTTCAAGTTCTACTACAAAGCTGTGGTCATCAAGACAGTGTGGTACTGGCACAAAAAACAGACACATAGATCGATGGAGCAGAATAGAGAACCCAGAAATGGGCCCTCAACTCTACAGTCAACTAATATTCGAGGAGCAGGAAGGACTATTCAGACATTATCTTATCACACTTTCTTTACTTTGTAGCCCTTATCACATTATCTAGGTTTTTTTTTTTAAAAAGTTGTTTAGTTCTCTGTCAGTTGCCTTTCTCCATTTGAGTTCCATGAAGGTTGGGATGGGTTTGCCTTTTCTTGTCTGTATTTCCAACGCTAAGCTCTAGCACATAGTAGATACTCTATACATAATCTGTCTCACTTCGAATAATTGTGACATGTCTGTTGCATTTCAGAAGTAATTTTTAAGCTTTTTTTTTTTTTTTAACAATTTAACTCAGTGATTCTCAATCCTGGCTTCATGTTAGACCCATCTGGGGAACTTTAAAAACAGCAATATTTTGTTCCCACACCACATCCATTAAACATCTCTGGAGATGGGACCTAGGTACCATTATTTGAAAAGCTCTTTGTTTTGATTGTAAACCCCCAAACAACATGGGATATCTGTGAGTAATTATTGTTCCTTCTAGATCACCTCCTTTCTTATTTCATTAATGTTGTTTAGTATTATTCTATTTCAAATGATTTCTCCAAGGAATGTTTCTGGAGAGACAGAAGATATTTCTTTGTGACTCTTACCAAACGATTTGTAAAAGCCATTTCAATTTTGGTGTTGATCTGTAGATTGCAAAACTTGTTCCCTGCTCATGTGGTTACTTTTATCCACTTGGGAATGGGTTTCTTTGGGGTTCCAAGATAAATACTTCCTAGGAGACAGTTTGTGCAGATGTGTCCCCCTACGAGGAATTGTGGAATTCAGATTTCACTCAAAAGCTTTTGCTTTTTGTTTATACTTTCAATTCCCTGTGGTCTGATAGTCTCCCAGATAGGTGCATGGTGTGCTTTCCATTTAATCTAAGTAATTATCATTTGCTGAAGCACTTCTTATTAGAAATGCTTTCTTTCGCTGATCATTTTACTTAAAATGGCATCCAATCACACTATCATCTCTTTTTTCTCCCCTTGGTTTATTTCTGTTTAAATAACTTTTTACTAATTAATAAGTATATTTATTTATTTATTATGTGTTTTCTTCTACTAGAATACAAGCTACACAAAGCTGGGATTGTGACCGTTCATTGCTCTGTTCCTAGTAGTGTTCAGTACATATTTGTTGAAAAGATGAAGGAATGACTGAACAGTGTTCTGGCAAGGGGTCCCAAAATTGATTGCATTTTTCTCCCTTTCTTTTCTTCTTTTATTCCCATGGCATTTTGCTATATCAGGAAGCATTACTTAAGAAAAAGAAATGTTAGTGGCACCAGGAACCATTTTGTCCATGGTTTAACAATCTCATTTCTCCTCAATAGTAGTAGTTTACCATGCATGTGATCTATTTACTTCAATAGCACATAATTCATAAAAATATTCCCTGTTCATAACAAAACAATGTCCAATGTGATATTATTAAGGACCACTGGGAATGTCTGGTAATTGTTGAGGCAAGAGTTTCTGTGGCTTATAGGGAGCTAGTTGAGAGACATTTCTCATATGCTTCCTATTTGAGGGCATCGTGATAGGTACATAGAAAGGGATGCAGAAAAAAAAAACAGAAGCATCTTCTACCTTCTAGGATTTTACAATCTATTTAGTGATATAAATAAAACATATGTGTATAAAATGTGAGAATGGTAAAGTGTTAAGAGTGTTGCAAAATATAAAATAGATTCAAAATGCAAATTGAAAAATATTATCTTGAGATGTGTGTGTGTGTGTGTGTGTGTGTGTGTGTGTATTAGTTTAATTAGACAGACTGGCCTTGAATTTCTAGAAACTGAGTTTTAATGTAGAATGTGAAAGCAGTAAAGAAAGTAGATACATTCCCTTTGGTGTTTTTCTGTTCACAAGCCCTGAACTCTTTACCTAACTGTTGCTTGGATTTTGTTTCCTCTTTATAACATGAGATTTACCTTTTTCTCCTTTAAGGACTTGTAATTTGTAATGTACAACCCGCTGTTGTGAGAACAACATAAGAGATGCTACTTTAAATCATACATTGTGTATAACAGAATGGTAGTTGGACTGTGTCCCCTTTGTTACTTATTAGACTATATTGGACTCTTGAGCCAGATACCTTCTGTTTGTCCCTCCAGATTGTCTCTTGATGTTTTCCTATCCTGCTCTGTGTCCTGCTGGGCTGTCCTGTGACAACTGGCTGAGTTTAGCCAGCAGGGAACATAGGAAATGGGCATAAAGGAAAGTAGGGAAGTTTGATTATTGGTTTCCCTGGTTCCTGTCTCGTGGGTCTGTGCTCCTCACCAGGCAAATCTCTGTACACAGTTTTCTCTGTCTCTTGGTACCACTAACTGGTACCATTCCCCTCACCTCTTTAGGTTTAGGGTAATAACATCTCCCACCCTTGAGGTACTGCCCTATCACTTGTGCTTTCTCTCCATCCTACCCTGACCTTTATAATTTGTCTCTATTTTAACTATTCCACCAAGTATCTGATCTGTGTTGCCATCAACTTCCCATTGAGATGCTGCGGGATCACCTTGCCAAGCAAGAAGGGGATCACAGTCTGAAATGTCTAACCCTCTAATCACATGGTTGGCTTCACCGGAAAGCAGCCCCCATTTTTAGCCTCCACTCCAAAAGTTATTAAAATAGAAAAATACACCTTTAGGTTTTCATCATTTAGGAAATTCTAAAAGTTTTAGGAGTTCTGTACCAGAAATAGGGAAAGGGACAAAGACCAAATATATATATTTTTATTATAAATCACAATATTGCAAAAGTATTGCCAATGTGTGTGTGTGTGTATGCATGTGTGCAATAGTAGCATATGGCCACTGTAATAGGGAAAAGGTGAGCGTCATCAAGACAGAGATGTCAAGCCAGGTTACTGGCAACGGAAGCAGTCCTTCATGTTTCAGGTGAAACCAGAACAACAAAAGAGATGGAAGAGCTGGAATATTTTCACAATATTGCTTTGAGTGTAAGGAATACCCAAGACTATGGATCTACCATCTCATCTATTAGGAGGAGAAGACTGAAATACAGATAATAAGGCCAAAAAGGGAGAATGTTGTCTGACATTGGTCCTATGTTAAAACAATAAGCTGAAACTAGGCAACCCTATATATTAAATCAATTGAACTCCTAGGGGATTTTGAAATTGTATTCCAAATTTTGCTGAGCTAAATAGACTGAGGAAGTTATTCAAACCTAGAATGTCCAAGTTTGTTTGTTTGTTTGTTTTCCCAGAACGATACCCATAGGAGTTAGGATTCAATGGAGATAATTTTAGGAAAGCCTATTATTAGGGAAAAAAGACAATTATTTAAATAATTTTGAATTTTTATATAATCACTAAAGATGAAAATGAAAAATGAAGTTCTGCTGTCATAGCTCTATAAGGTCATCATTTTTGAACTGTGTGAAAATCACATGGGGCAACTGGAAGAGTGGATGTCATCTTTGAATACGTGTGTTCTCAACCTAGAGTACTCTCAGACTGATCAGGGAATCGATAGTTGCCAGGAATTGGTCAAACAAAATTGTAGTAATTGTAAGCACAGCAACACATTTTTTGTGGTTTACTTTGACTAACTCCTGGACTGCAATTTGTTCATATTAGACTGATAAGATGTCTGCTGCTGATTCAAGTGTCACATTGGCGCATTCAGCATGTGGGTTTCTAGTTTAATGTTGAAGGGATGGGCAGCAGGCTATTCTTGATTTGAATTGTTTAGCAAAACCCTAAACATTGAGATAAATTTCAAAATGATATGAAAGAAATCTGTGATATTTAAGGTCTTGTCAGTACCTAGTAGTGGGTTTTTAAAAAAATAATTAATCAATTATTTTTTTAGTGGTTTAAAATTTAATAATTAAATCCTGCTGACCAAATAAAGATTATACCATATCTGTAAAGGAGAAGTAAATATGTCTTAAAATTTGGCATTCTTTCTGGTAACAAAGAACTATTAAGGCTGAGAAACTGCTAATACATTTCTTAAATAGAAGTTAGAAGTGAATTTATAAAATTAAAATGAGAGATACAATTTAAATACCATACTAATTTGCACATTGCCCTTCTTTTCCACAACATTGCAACTATACAATGATGATATGGAGAGAATTATGTGTTTCTATATTCTAATATATTTCATCCTAGCAGATTTTATTATTAATTTCTGTGGAACAGGCATCATCACTTTTAAATGATTGTGCAAAGAATTGCACAGGAGAGACGTTGTTTGGTTTGGATATTTTTATTCAGGTAGTATTACAGATCTTTAGCTTATTTTTCTGAGTTACAAATGTTAATATTTAGTATTTCGCATGTTTGTGTCATTTTCACTAATAATACAAGAACTCCCTATGTACCTTCTGAAAATGTGCGATTTTTTTATGCTTAAAAACTGTCCATCAGTAAAGAATCTTTATAATTCAACAATAAAAAACAACTCAATTAAAAAATGGACAAAGAGGGGATCCCTGGGTGGCGCAGCGGTTTAGCGCCTGCCTTTGGCCCAGGGCGCGATCCTGGAGACCCGGGATCGAATCCCACGTCGCGCTCCCGGTGCATGGAGCCTGCTTCTCCCTCTGCCTATGTCTCTGCCTCTCTCTCTCTCTCTCTGTGACTATCATAAATTAATAAAAATTTAAAAAAATGGACAAAGGACTTGAATTAACATTTCTTCAAAAAAGATAAATGTCCAAAAAGTACATGGAAGGGTGGTCAATGTCATTAGTCATCAGGGAAATAAATCAAAGCCATAATGAGAAACCACTTCACATCCACTAGTATGGCCATAGAAAAGGGAAAATAACAAGTGTTGGTGAGGATGTGGAAAATTTGGAACTCTCATACGTTGTTGGTGGGAATGTAAAATGGTGCAGCTGCTGTGGAAAAGTTTGATAGTTCCTCAGTAAGTTAAACATAAAATTACTATATGACTCAGCAATTCCACTCCCAGGTATAGATAAAAAATAACTGAGAACAGGTGTTCAAACAATAACCTGTATGTAAATGTTCACAGCAGCTCTATTCACAATAGGCAAAGATGGAAAACCCAAATATCCATCAGAGGATGAATGGATAAACACATTGTGGTATATTCATATAATGGAAGATTATTTGGGTAAAAGAAAATGAAGTACTGATACATGGATGAAACTTGAGAACAATGTTAGGTGAAATGGATGAATGGATAGAACAATGTTAGGTGAAAAAGCAGATGTAAAAGGCCACATGTTATGGTTCCCTTTGCATGAAATATTCAGAAGAAGCAGATCCATAGAGACAGAATGCAGGTTGGTGGTTACCTGGAGCCTGAGGGGTGAGATGCGTAGTGTAAATGGGGAGTGAATAATGGATATGGGGTTTTGGTTTGGTGGGGGTGAAAATGTTCTGAAACTAGATAGTGATGATGGTTGCCAAAGACTCTGAATATACTCAAAGACATTTTATTTTCAGCCACTTTAAATGGTTATAATGGTACATTTTTATGTTGTCTGTATTTTATCATAAAAAAAAAAAGAAAAAAATTGTCTACCTAGTCATAGATTCAGGATATTCTTCTTCTTTTGAGTCAGGTATATAAGTATATATATTCATTGTACATATAGATTTCATTGTTTTTCAAAAGAATCTTTCTATAACCGGATGAAATTATGCCCTTTTGAGTCAACAACAGATAGCCATTAAGAATGTACATTCATATTGATTTCGTGACGACCTTGTGAATTACGTGATTAGAATTCCTAGTCTTAAAACCTGTGAACTCTCACATGCTCAGGCATAATGCTGTATTTCAAATGACAGGTACGGAGTAAGGGTAGGGATCAGAGACAAGTTTTAGAGTTAAGTGGATCCATATTCCAACTTTCCTAATACCAGATGTGGGACTTCAGGTAGGGTATAGCAATCTCTCAAGTCTTAGCTTTCTCCCTAGTAAAGTGGGAATAATGTCTGTTTTAACATGATGTAAGAAAGGAATAAGTACATATATGAAAAGTATTTAGTCCTGGACCCAGCATATAGGAAATGTTCAGTATGGGGGTTACTTCTAAGACAGGCTTTTGTGTACTTTCTCTAAGCATATCTTCTATAAATTTTTGTGAGGTGTTTACCTTGGGTGGGAAGGAAGCCCACTCATCTTGCCTTAGCAGGATTCTAACTGAGAGGGTGTCTTTTGATTTGCTGACCAAATTCTGGCACAAAGTGGTACTTTTGTTTCCATGAAGAGGTCGTCAGTTAAAGGGGTCACCTCCCTACTTCCACAGTCCTCCTTGCCTCGTCTCAGCTCTGTTTTCTGGAACCCTTTTTGCAGAAGAGAGCAATTCAGCTTTTGGTAGAACTCTAGTGCTAGCTCAACGTGGATCCCTTTACTAAAATCGTCACGAGTAGGACCTGTCGACATAGCAAAGAAAAAAATAGGCGATTGCCTATTTGAAGTTTATAAAGAAGGCAGGAAGGGACATGGAGAAAGAGGAGGATGAGCCTTAAGAAAGAAAGGGGCTCTAGTTTCTTTAACCAAGCCCAGAATTACTGATGTCAAGCTGGTCCAAGGACCCAAACCGTGGGGCAGTGTAGGTCACACTCGCTCTGATATTCAGCCAACTGCATAAAGAAGCTGCCAAAGAAACTCAAAGGAAATCATAACTCTTGCAAAACGAAGGACAGAGAGTGCGCAAAGGATCCCAATTCAGATGGGAAAGCCGCCGGGCGGTCCCAGCTCAGCGCGGGGCTTTCCACACCGCCCCGGCGTCAGTAGGCTAGCTGCAGGTCAGCTGTACCTAAAGCAGTTTTGCTAAAGGGTGTGAAGAAAACACTTAAGTGTAAAACTCACTCCCTGGATCCTCAAGGAGCTCACAACCGCGCTGGAGAGATTAGCGGAGTAACTAACACTCCAGGGCGGTCAATGGAACGTGACAAACGAGTTGGCAGGGGCCTCGAAGGCCGCGGAATTTACAGTTAAGGATCATTTGGGGCTTGTCCGGGAAGACTTGCAGAGGTGGGATGTAAACTAGGCGCTAAGTGGCGGGAAGGCGTGGCGCGGGGAACCCCAGGCTCGGGGGGCAGGGGCCGCCCCGGGGCGCGCGCGGGGGGGTGGGGGGGCAGGCCTGACCCCTGGGGCCACGGCGCGTGCGCAGTGTCGCGCTGGCGCCGAGCGCGCGGCCCGCGCGAAGCCGGCCAGGACCCGCGGGCGCGAGACCCCGAGCGCCAAGGCGGGAAAAGGCGCGCGCATGCGCGGCTCGGAGGTTCGGGCTCGCCGGGATGGGGAAGGGGAGGTGGAGTTTCCAAGAGGGAACTTGACCCGTTAGCAGCCGCGGCCATGGCGGCGCGCTCGCCGCCCTCGCCGCTCCCTCCGCCCCCAGCGCGACAGTTGGGCCTCTGGTCCCCACGTGTCGGGCGGGGAGCTGTGGCACACGCAGTGCGCAGCGAGGCCTCGGGTCTTGCGAGCGCCGTGCGGGAGGGCGTCGTGGACAAGAACGATATATGCTGGCGGGGCGAGGAAGGGTCAGGGGGCCGGCGAGGGCCCCGGCGGGCAGCTCCGGCTCAGGCTCCCCTCCTCAGCTCGCCCACGGGGTCCAAGCGGCTAGAGGGCATCTCGGTAGAGGAGGCGATGGTGACCCGGACGCAGCTGCTGGAGGAAGAGCTGAGCAGCCTAAAGGAGGAGCTGGCCCTGTGTCAGGTATCGAGTGGCCGCCGGGCTCCCCCTGCACGGCGGGGCCCGCGCCGGGGCCGGGGCCGGGGCCGGGGGCGGGCGGGCGGGGCGGGGGGGGCGCGCCCCTCTGCCGCGGCCTCAGGCTGCGCCGCCGCTGCTGGGCTGTGCAGCTGCGCGGGCTCGGGACCCACCCACCTCCGCCCGGCGTCGCTCCCTCCCGGAGTCCACACCCGGCCCGGCGCGCCGCTCGGGCCCGCTCCCGCCCCGCTGCGGACCCGCCGGGCGGGGCGGGGGTCGCCGCGGGGCCCGGGTCTGGGCGTCCTCGCTGGGACGCCCCCGAACGGTGCAGTCGCGTCGCCCCGGCCCCGCCCCAGCCCCTCCCCCTCCCCTCCCCTCCCTCCCCTCCCTCCCCTCCCCCTCCCCCGAGTTCTCGGGCCGGGCTGTTCAGTGGCACTTGGAAGAGGAGTTCCACGCAGTCCACAAGTTGAAATGTTGAACGGGAAAAGTTGACCACACGTCTGTTAAAACAAAAACCCATCCACGAGGGAGCGTGTTTCTCATTTTCAAACCCACGCTGGTTCTTAAGGTGACTTAAGGGAAACCTAAGTGGTAAACACAGACCAGTAATTTTTAGGGGAATCTTAGGCCGAGAACTTTTCACGCGTAACAACAGATGATGCTTAATGTTTATTAACCAGCTATACTATTTCTATAGCGCTTGAAATATTTGATTTTCACATCGTCTTGGCAGTGAAAAGCATTTACTAAATCAATTATGTTCATTTATTTGGCTGCTGTTTGTAGAGTGATTAAAGATGGCTTGACTGCGCTCATGTCCGAGGAGATTAGGTTTTATTTTAGTTTTGCATCTTCAGCATTCTCTCTCCTCTTATTTTACCAGAGCCTTTAGACAGGGTTGGGCGATGTGAATGCTGGGGATTCACTCAACAATAAATCTTTTAGTCACTGTCTCCAAGATAGAACCAGTTAGGACCCGCTAACCACAAAGGTAACTTTATGAACGGTATCATCAGTTTAGAATAGTAAAAATTCATGAAATTCGTTCACTCTTATAGTTTGTTCTATTGGATTCTTTTGCCCCCCCCCCCCCCCCCCCCCCGTAGGTCCTTTCTGATTGAGTCAAGGCTTTAAAACAACCAAGACAACTTTGTTCAAATTGAATATGCCTTTGCTCAAACAGGCTGGGGAAATACGATGTGTGTGACTGTTCCCACTTCCTGTTCTTCATTGGATGAGGAGCAAAGGAACAAATAAGAGACACCAGTGAACTGAAGCATTTTGTCCTGTACACACTTTACCCTTGGATAAAGATATTAACCCATGATAGAGGCTTTTGTTACTTTAGCTAGTCCTAATCTAAGATGCTATTTGCCCATACCTTCTATACTCTTCCCCTTTCCTTTCTCTGTTTATCCCAGTTACAACTGACTAAAGAGCTGAGATACTTTTTATGACTTGATTAAGGAAATTACTCTGTTGTAAACAGCCCACTGATCCTCCCCCCGCCCCATCCCATTCCCTGTTCTTTACAAATGGAATTTCAAATACAGTGTGGGCCCCTGTGACTTTAAAATATATGGACTAGAAAAATGATTAAAGTACTCTAGGTGGATGTAAGAATAGAGATGGTCATGATTAGGCTAGAATGATGGTTCTTGAGATTTTTCTAATATTGACACTGTTAGATGATCATAGGCATTCCAGTAATATGAGATGGGATTGGCAGTATCCCATTCAAAACTGTGGTCAAACCACACTCATGCTCTTGGAGAAACTTGGGAGAAATAATAATTGAAGTCCCAATTATTTTATTAAAAAAGCATTTATGTAATTAAACACTCACTTTTAGATCTTTTTTATTTGTTCTACTCACTCAGCTAGAAGTCACATTACCCAAGAATACATAGTATTAACCCTGCTTTTCAAACCTTTCAAAAATTATAACCCAAAATAAATGCATTTTGTCTTAACCTAGTAAGTAGGCACACATACACATACCTAGGTTTTCAGAAAGAGTATTCACTTTAACTGTTTGTCATGGACTCTGCTTTTTCTTTTAAATTCTACTTTTTAACAAAATGCTGCTCAGATCTACTAGATTAATTTGACACAGTAATGGATCCAAAGTACAGTTTGGGGGAAAAGAATCCTGCAAATTAGTCTCTGGTCATAAATAGTAGCTTCATACAGGTTAGTTGGTTCTTTTTCCACATTTAGCTTACAGGAATTCAATTATACGTACTTTGTGGGGAATTGAAAGTTTGAGTGGTTCCATGTTCCATTCTACCCCATTGGAATCAGTTCAAAGTGTTTCTTATGTGATTGTAATATTAATTGTTTTTTCGTAGGCTCCAAACTAGCAAGCAACTTATACATAGTGCTTAGCTGAAGAAAACATGATTAAATAACTTCAGTGTGGGGAGAAAAGCTGTCTGTATTGGACCTACTGAGGATAAGACATTAGCTTCCCAATGTAGCTTTTTCCTAATGAAATTTCAAGGGTGCTTCAAAGGACAATTTTAAGTTCACGGCATTTATGCCTTTTTCATTGATTTCGAATCAAGCTTCACCATACTCTTAATTTTGATCATGAATTTCAAGAATGTGTTCTATTTGCAGTTCAGGGTATTACAAGTATGTATATATGTACATTTATCACCATTTCACCACCATTCTGTTAGAATACCAGAAGGGAAGTAATACTACATATGTGTAATACACATATACATATATACTTGTGATGCATGTATGTATATCAAAACTTATTTCCTTTTTCAGTAGCAACTGAAAGTATTCACTAACCCTATAAACCAATTTCAGGTTAAAAATTATTTAGGGCATTTAAATGAAATATATGTTGATACCTGGCTGGATCAGTTGGTAGAGCATGCAGTTCTTGATCTCCAGGTGGTGAGAGGTCAATCCCTGCTTTAGACATAGAGTTTACTTAAAAAATGAAATATAAAAAATAAATGATATAGATGTTTATTACTTCAACTTTAGTGATGAAACCAAGTTTAATGTAGCATGTGATGTTGGAATTAAGATTATATGACTAGTGAACTCAGCCAGTTCTATTTTTTGTCCCATATTTAGATCTTTCATCCATTTTGAGTTTATCTTTGTGTATGGTGTAAGAGAATGGTCCAGTTTCATTCTGCATGTGGCTGTCCAATTTTCTCAACACCATTTGTTGAAGAGACCGTCTTCTTTTCCAGTGGATATTCTTTCCTGCTTTTTTGAAGATGAGTTGACCATAGAGTTGAGGGTCCATTTCTGGCTTCTGTTCCATTGATCTGTGTATCTGTTTTTGTGTCAGCACTGTCTTGATTACAGCTTTGTAATACAGCTTGAAGTCAGGCATTGTGATGCCCCCAGATTTGGTTTTCTTTGTCAACATTCCTCTGGCTATTCGGGGTCTTTTCTGGTTCCATACAAATTTTAAGATTATTTGTCCCAACTCTGTGAAGAAAGTCCATGGTATTTTCATAGGGATTACATTTAATATGTAAATTTCTCTGGGTAGTGTGGACATTTTCACAATATTTATTCTTCCAATCCATGAGCATGGAATGTTTTTCCATCTTTTTACGTCTTCCTCAATTTCTTACCCGCGTGTTCTGTAGTTTTTAGAGAGCCAGTTCCTTTTTTTTTTCTTAAGATTTATTTATTCATGAGAGACATACACAGAGAGGCAGAGACACAGGCAGAGGGAGAAGCTGACTCTTTGCAGGGAGCCCATTGCGGGACTCGATCCCCGGACCTGAGATCATGCCCTGAGCTGAAGGCAGATGCTCAACCACTGAGCCACCCAGGTGTCCCTGAGCCAGTTCTATTTTTTGTTAGATATTTAGGTATGTTGCAAATTTATCCAGTCATTCATGAAAAAAAAAAAATTGAGAACCTACTGTATAATTAGAATCCTTACCAATGTTAGTAGTTGTATTTTGGTATGTGAATCTTTTTTGTGCAATTATTTTTTATAATGATTTTTATTGAGAGGCTGCTTTGTGCCATATTTTGTAATTAAACTCATTCCATTGTTTTCCTTGGGTTCTGATAGGCAAATTATTTATTTAAATATAGGAAATAGTTTTCATGTTTGTTGAATTAATTCCTCCAGTAGAGGTCAGTTGAGGGTCTTTTATGTTGCCAGACAATAAACTAGGTGCTGGGAGAGTATGTACCCAGTGAAAAAGACAGTTTTGGATATCCATGTCTGCAAAGCTGATACTTATTTCCATGCCGGCTGATAAATGAAGGTCAAGGCTAATCCATTATTAAGATAATTTATAGATCCAAATCTCTAAGCATTTAGTCAACTCTTATAGGCTGAGTTTAATAAACTTTGTGAGGAGTAGGGTTTTTAAATTTAAATTATTATTGTTATTATGTTTTTTAGTAATCTCTATACCCAGCGTGGTATTGATCTCAACCCCAAGAACCAGAGTCACATACATTTCTGACTGAGCCAGCTAGGCACCCCTAATTTAAAATTTAGATTATTTTATTCTGTGTCAAAGTTATAGAATAAGAATAAATTATGAGTAGTCTTTAAAGGCTTTTATTTTTAATGTTTTTAAAAGAACATATTTATGTGCCCAAAGGAAGGGAAACCATAAGAAAATAGTTTCCTGTTTTAGTAATGTCTGGAGTAGTTTGGAAGTTATTTTTGTTTTTTAGGGGAGCTCTATTTCTTTTTGCATATGAAAGAGGGTCCTTTTAGTATTTAGGGGTGTAACCCACATTGAAGATGATACATCATTTAAATAACTGAAAAGCTCACAAAAACAATGTAATAGTCTCATAATCCATTCAAAGCATTTTATTACTAGCAAAAAAACTTGCTTTTTTTTTTTTTCCCAAATCAGGAATCCCTTATAAATTTGAATATTTTTAGGTGACAGAATCTGACTACTGTGCTGGCTATAAAATAAAAAAAAAAATGTTTAGAAATTTGGAAATTAGAGAAAAAAAGAGAATGTTGTTATTTGCTCATGGTGCGGATGAAGTAACCATTATAGAAATAACCATTAACTATAACAACAATGGAAAAAGAAAAAAAATGTGTAAATTAAAATGTAAAGATTTTTTTCATCAGATTTTTTTTTTCATCAGATTTTTAAGATCCTTGCTATATCTCATCAGATTTTTTGCTATATTTCATCAGATTTTGCTATATTTCATCAGATTTTTAAGATCCTTGCTATATCTCTTTCACTGTGCTAGAGCTAAATCCTTTGTTATTAAGTCTTATTTAAATGGAAGTAAATTTTATGAGTATTGAAAACCTATTCTTTTACATTTTTATTAATGCTAGCCTTTCTTGCTTGTATTTTAGGTAGAAAATTTGGGGTGAGAATACACATAAATCTTTGCTATTTTGTTTTGAAGTGAGCTGAAAGAGAAATTTATTGATAATATTGGTTTCAAAAGATTTTGTAATTTCCTCAACATACCTTTTAAAAATAGAAATATTAGAGCACATTATGTTTCATGGCTTATTTTTTCTTACCTTCCAGGCAAGTTTTGACATGCGATTTATATACTGACATTTCTTGTCTTTACTTGAATTATTTCAATACCCAAATTCTAAATTCTTGCTTCTAAAGAGGTAAAGTAAAGCATGATATATAGGAATGTTAGGGAAGGTAGTCCTCTCTAGTACTCAAGCTATCAGAAGTCTTTTGAAAACAAGTAAGTAAGCAATCGAACAAAGTAAATCAAAGATTTGAGCTTTAAAAAATGAAAATATAAAATTTTAGAAGAAAGTATAGGTAGATAGGTTTCTAATCTCTGAGAAGGCCAGTTAGAAAAGTTCATATGTAAAGTACATAAGCCATAATGGAAAAAATGGAAAATTTTAATATATAAAATAAATAATTACCCTTCTCCAAAAAAAGAGAGAGCTCAGAGCTGCTGCTGCCCTGCATGTGTCAGCTCAGCCCTATTGGTGCTCTGATGCTCTCAAAGAGGGACATGACAGCTTTCTGAATGGATTTTTCTTTTTTTTTTCCTTTTTTTTTAATAAATTAATTTTTATTGGTGTTCAATTTACCAAAATACAGAATAACACCCAGTGCTCATCCCGTCAAGTGTCCCCCTCGGTGCCCATCACCCATTCACCCCCACCCCCCGCCCTCCTCCCCTTCTACCACCCCTAGTTCATTTCATGGAGTTAGAAGTCTTTATGTTCTGTCTCCCTTTCTGATATTTCCCACACATTTCTTCTCCCTTCCCTTATATTCCCTTTCACTATTATTTATATTCCCCAAATGAATGAGAACATACACTGTTTGTCCTTCTCCGATTGACTTACTTCACTCAGCATAATACCGTCCAGTTCCATCCACGTTGAAGCAAATGGTGGGTATTTGTCGTTTCTAATGGCTGAGTAATATTCCATTGTATACATAAACCACATCTTCTTTATCCATTCATCTTTCTTTTTAAAATCTTTTTTTAAATTTTTTAAATTTTTTTAAATTTTTTTAAAATTTTTATTTATTTATGATAGTCACAGAGAGATAGAGAGAGAGGCAGAGACACAGGCAGAGGGAGAAGCAGGCTCCATGCACCATGCTTTTGTTTCTTTTGCCTTCGAGGATGTATCTTGCAAGAAGTTACTGTGGCTGAGTTCAAAAAGGGTGTTGCCTGTGTTCTCTAGGATTTTGATGGAATCTTGTCTCACATTTAGATCTCTCATCCATTTTGAGTTTATCTTTGTGTATGGTGCAAAAGAGTGGTCTAGTTTCATTCTTCTGCATGTGGATGTCCAATTTCCCCAGCATCATTTATTGAAGAGACTGTCTTTCTTCCAATGGATAGTCTTTCCTCCTTTATCAAATATTAGTTGACCATAAAGTTCAGGGTCCACTTCTGGGTTCTCTATTCTGTTCCATTGATCTATGTGTCTGTTTTTGTGCCAGTACCACACTGTCTTGATGACCACAGCTTTGTAGTACAACCTGAAATCTGGCTTGTGATGCCCCCAGCTATGGTTTTCTTTTTTAAAATTCCCCTGGCTATTCGGGGTCTTTTCTGATTCCACACTAATCTTAAAATAACTTGTTCTAACTCTCTGAAGAAAGTCCATGGTATTTTGATAGGGATTGCATTAAACGTGTGAATTGCCCTGGGTAACATTGACATTTTCACAATATTAATTCTGCCAATCCATGAGCATGGAATGTTTTTCCATCTCTTTGTGTCTTCCTCAATTTCTTTCAGAAGTGTTCTATAGTTTTTAGGGTATAGATCCTTTACCTCTTTGGTTAGGTTTATTCCTAGGTATCTTATGCTTTTGGGTGCAATTGTAAATGGGATTGACTCCTTCATTTCTCTTTCTTCAGTCTCATTGTTAGTGTATAGAAATGCCATTGATTTCTGGGCATTGATTTTGTATCCTGCCACGCTACCAAATTGCTGTATGAGTTCTAGCAATCTTGGGGTGGAGGCTTTTGGGTTTTCTATGGAGAGTATCATGTCATCGGCGAAGAGGGAGAGTTTGACTTCTTTGCCAATCTGAATGCCTTTGATGTCTTTTTGTTGTCTGATTGCTGAGGCTAGGACTTCCAATACTATGTTGAATAGCAGTGGTGAGAGTGGACATCCCTGTCTTGTTCCTGATCTTAGGGGAAAGGCTCCCAGTGCTTCCCCATTGAGAATGATATTTGCTGTGGGCTTTTCATAGATGGCTTTTAAGATGTTGAAGAATGTTCCTTCTATCCCTACACTCTGAAGAGTTTTGATCAGGAATGGATGCTGTATTTTGTCAAATGCTTTCTCTGCATCTAATGAGAGGATCATATGGTTCTTGGTTTTTCTCTTGCTGATATGATGAATCACATTGATTGTTTTACGAGTGTTGAACCAGCCTTGTGTCCCGGGGATAAATCCTAGTTGGTCATGGTGAATAATTTTCTTAATGTGTTGTTGGATCCTATCCTATTGGCTAGTATCTTGTTGAGAATTTTTGCATCCATGTTCATCAGGGATATTGGTCTGTAATTCTCCTTTTTGGTGGGGTCTTTGTCTGGTTTTGGAATTAAGGTGATGCTGGCCTCATAGAATGAATTTGGAAGTACTCCATCTCTTTCTATCTTTCCAAACAGCTTTAGTAGAATAGGTATGATTTCTTCTTTAAACGTTTGATAGAATTCCCCTGGGTAGCCATCTGGCCCTGGACTCTTGTGTCTTGGGAGGTTTTTGATGACTGCTTCAATTTCCTCCCTGGTTATTGGCCGGTTCAGGTTTTCTATTTCTTCCTGTTCCAGTTTTGGTAGTTTGTGGCTTTCCAGGAATGCATCCATTTCTTCTAGATTGCCTAATTTATGGGCGTAGAGCTGTTCATAGTATGTTTTTAAAATCGTTTGTATTTCCTTGATGTTGGTAGTGATCTCTCCTTTCTCATTCATGATTTTATTAATTTGAGTCTTCTCTCTCTTCTTTTTAATAAGGTTGGCTAATGGTTTATCTATCTTATTAATTCTTTCAAAGAACCAACTCCTGGTTTTGTTGATCCGTTCCACAGTTCTTCTGGTCTCGATTTTCTTGAGTTCTGCTTGACTTTTAATTAACTCTCTTCTTCTGCTGGGCATGGGGTCCATTTGCTGTTTTTTCTCTAGCTCCTTTATGTGTAAGGTTAGCTTTTGTATTTGAGTTCTTTCCAGTTTTTGAATGGATGCTTGTATTGCGATGTATTTCCCCCTCAGGACTGCTTTTGCTGCATCCCAAAGATTTTGAACGCTTGTATCTTCATTCTCATTAGTTTCCATGAATCTTTTTAATTCTTCCTTAATTTCCTGATTGACCCTTTCATCATTTAGCAGGATGGTCCTTAACCTCCACGTGTTTGTGGTCCTTCTAAACTTCTTGTTGTGATTTAGTTCTAATTTCAAGGCATTATGGTCTGAGAATATACAGGGGACTATCCCGATCTTTTGGTATCATTTCAGAACCGATTTGTGACCCAGTATGTGGTCTATTCTGGAGAAAGTTCCATGTGCTCTGGAGAAAGTTATGTGCACTTGAGAAGAATGTGTATTCAGTTGAGTTTGGATGTAAAGTTCTGTAGATATCTGTGAAATCCTTCTGGTCCAGTGTATCATTGAAAGCTCTCGTTTCTTTGGAGATGTTGTGCTTAGAAGACCTATCGAGTATAGAAAGAGCTAGATTGAAGTCACCAAGTATAAGTGTATTATTATCTAAGTATTTCCTCACTTTGGTTATTAATTGGTTTAAATATTTGGCAGCTCCCACATTCGGGGCATATATATTGAGGATTGTTAAGTCCTCTTGTTGGATAGATCCTTTAAGTATGATATAGTGTCCCTCTTCATCTCTCACTACAGTCTTCGGGGTAAATTTTAGTTTATCTGATATAAGGATGGCTACCCCTGCTTTCTTTTGAGGACCATTTGAATGGTAAATGGTTCTCCAACCTTTTATTTTCAGGTTGTAGGTGTCCTTCTGTCTAAAATGAGTCTCTTGTAGACAGCAAATAGATGGGTCCTGCTTTTTTATCCAGTCTGAAACCCTGCACCTTTTGATGGGGTCATTATGCCCGTTCACGTTCAGAGTTACTATTCACAGATATGAGTTTAGTGTCATCATGATATCTATTCAGTCCTTGTTTTTGTGGATTGTTCCACTGAACTTCTTCTTAAAGGGGAATTTTAAGAGTCCCCCTTAAAATTTCTTGCAGAGGTGGTTTGGAGGTCACATATTCTTTCAGTTCCTGCCTGTCTTGGAAGCTCTTTATCTCTCCTTCCATTCTGAATGAGAGCCTTGCTGTATAAAGTATTCTTGGTTGCATGTTTTTCTCATTTAGGACCCTGAATATATCCTGCCAGCCCTTTGTGGCCTGCCAGGTCTCTGTGGAGAGGTCTGCTGTTACCCTAATACTCCTCCCCATAAAAGTCAGGGATTTCTTTTCTCTGCTTAAGGATCTTCTCTTTATCTTTGGAATTTGCAAGCTTCACTATTAAATGTCGTGGTGTTGAACGGTTTTTATTGATTTTAGGGGGGGATCTCTCTATTTCCTGGATCTGAATGCCTTTTCCTTTCCCAGATTAGGAAAGTTTTCAGCTAGGATTTGTTCAAATACATATTCTGGCCCTCTGGCCCTTTCGGCGCCCTCGGGAACCCCAATTAAACGTAGGTTTTTCTTCCTCAGGCTGTCGTTTATTTCCCTTAATCTGTCTTCATGGTATTTTAATTGTCTGTCTCTTTTTTCCTCAGTTTCCCTCTTTGCCATCAACTTGTCTTCTGTGTCACTCACTCGTTGTTCCACCTCATTCACCGTCGTCGTTAGGACTTCTAGTTTGGATTGCATCTCATTCAATTGATTTTTAATTTCTTCCTGATTGGATCTAAATTCTGCAGTCATGATGTCTCTTGAGTCCTTTATGCTTTTTTCTAGAGCCACCAGTAGCTGTATAATAGTGCTTCTGAATTGGCTTTCTGACATTGAATTGTAATCCCGATTTTGTAACTCTGTGGGAGAGAGGACTGTTTCTGATTCTTTCTTTTGAGGTGAGGTTTTCCTTCTAGTCATTTTGCTCAGTGCAGAGAGGCCAAAAACAAGTTGTATTGGGAAAAGGAGAAAAAGAGAGAGAAGGAAAGAAAAGAGAAAAAGAAAAAAGAAAAAGAAGAAAAAAAGGAAAAAAGAGAAGAAAAAAGAGAAAGAAAAAGAAAGAAAGGTGATAAAAAAAGGGTGGGGGAAGCAATCAGAAATCAAAAAGAAAAACAAAACAAAACAAAAAAACACAGGGGAGAATCTTCTGATTCTGTATACTTTAAGTCCCTTGACTTCCCCTGGAACTTGTCCCTCTAGCTGGTCTTCTGGGGGAGGGGCCTGTTGTGCTGATTTTCAGGTGTTAGCACTTGGGTGAGCTGCTCTGCCCCCTGCCTGGTGCAGGGCTCAGTGGGGGTTGTTTACCCCGTGAGGCCCCAGGAGGAACAGCCACAGTGGCTAAGGCAACTCTGGAAACCTGGATTCAGCTCCTGCAGTAAGTCCGGAGCTCTCTGTCTGCAGGGCCTGGAGGCTCCGGGGCGGGGCCGCTGATCTGCTCAGCCCCGGGCAGGAGGGTCCTTGCTGTCCTGGGCCCTCCCGGCCTCTGCCTATCCTGGGGGAGGCCGGATCCTGGGCTGTGTCCCGGCGCCCTGTGCTCCGGGGCCTGCGCTGTTGGATTCGCGCTCCCCGCCCGCAGCCGCCTCTCTGCGGAGCTGCCGCCCGAGGCCCTCCGAGCTGCTTCCGGAGCCGCGCAGCCCCCTCCGCGGAGCCGCAGCCCGAGCCCCTCCGATCTGCTCCGGGTCAGTGCGTGCTCGCTGTAGCCCCTAGTCAGCTTGGCGCTGAATGGATTTTTCTTAAGAAATGTGCGAGTGTTTATGCAGTTCATGATACCAGCCCCTCATCCTCGCAGTTACTGTCACTTGGCTTTTTCTCAATAGGCTTCATCTTTGTTTATTTATTTTTTTAATGGGGGAAGTTTTGCTCTTACCCCTACATCCTATATTCGTTCCCTCCCCCGACCCCTCCTAGGTACAGAATTATGAGATTCTGAAAAAAAAAAAAAAGAAAATCATTCTTCCATTAAAGAAAAAAACAAACTCCATCATAAATAAAGGTAAATAAGCAACAACATACTAGGGAAAAATTTTTGTGACGCATTTGGTAGACATAAGTCTAATTTTAAGATTTCCAGCAATAACTTTTATATTTTATTGGCAGAACTTCAGCCACATTCCATAGGTAAGAGAGGCCAGTATTTTAACTGGGTAGCAGAGAGCCAAACGGTTGCTATTATTAACAGGAAGGAGAAAATGGATGATGGACGCAGACACAGATAGAAATATCAGCCACCAAGCAAACCCAACCAATCAAATATAGTATGAAATGAAATATACTGTGGTAAAAAAATTAAACAGGGTAAAAGGGTTATCAGAGACTTACGGGTTTTGGGTGGCTGTTAATATAGAAGTCAGGGAAGAATTCTCTTGAGGTGACATTTAAGCAAAGGCCTGAATGAAGTGAGGAAAAATTTACATGAAAATGTGGTGGATGATAGACGTGCAAAGGCCCTGGAACAAGTAAAACAAGAAAAACCGTGTGAATAATGAATGGAGAGAGTGATAGATGAGGGTGGAGAGGTATGTATGGGGTCAGATAATGTGAGGTTTTTGTAACCTTGATACTGAGTCTGGATTATTTCCTAATCTGAATAGAATCCACTGGAGGATTTTGAGGTATAAGGAGGCTAGGGGACCATCTGGATGGCTAGGCAAGAGAAGGGGTTGATTTGGAGTAGGAGAATGGTGGTGGAGGTGGTGAGAAGTGATTAGAATGGGATATGTGTTGTAGGTAAACACAATAGGATTTACTGATTGTTTGGATATGAAGTGTACGGAAAAGAGAATAATCAATTGACATGTAGGTATTAGGCCTTTGAACAGGTGATTAGATGATGGTGTCCTTTTCTTAGCTGCAGAGGAGTAGGTTTGTGAAAGAGTAGGAAATAAAGAATTTTTTTAGATAAATTAAATTTGAGATAACTATTAGGTATTCAAGTGAAGTTATTGAGTAGGCAGTTGGAAAGCAGGTATGCTTACCACTATACCACCAACGCAGGGTAAGCAATTGGAGATTGGGAGTCTGCACTAGGGGTGGAGAAAACCGCTTAAGATGGAAATATGGAAGTCTCAGTGTATAGTTGATGGATAAAACTGTGTGACTGAATGAATTCCCCTAGAGCAGTGGTTCTCAACCTTGAGTGCACAGAATCACTTGAGAAAATTTGAAAAAATACTGGCGCTTGGACCTTACCTGAAACCAATTAAGTCAGAATCTCTAGATCATCACTATTTTTTAAAATTTCCCCCAAAGTGACTCCCAGCTCTCAATTACAGTTGTCTAACAACTGAACTGGGCATTAAGGACTAAAATTGCCCATTGTCTATGGGATTTGGCTACATAGAGGACCGTGGAAAAGAAATTTAATATCTTGGTGGGGAGGGACATCTGAGTGGAGGAAGTAATAGAGTGAACATGGAGTGAGGAAGTGGAGACTGTGATTATAGGCGACTGTTCAAGGAATTTTGCTGAAAACGGGAGCTGAAAAAATGGGGCAGTAAATAGACAACAATTCTCTTTTAGAGCAAATTTACTGTGATATTGAGTATTGAGTATTCCAACATTTACACCCTAAAGTATGGGTGGTAGAAATAGTAAAAGTGAATGTGAGGGACCAGTATAAGAACTTTAAAAATAAAGCTTTCCTGTTATACTTTGCAAGAATCTATTTTATAGTTAGAGAACTGGGAATCAAGTGATTTTTTTCCATTTTAAAATTTAATATAGTGTCTTCTCTGATTAGGTACAAAGCAATGCATTAAAAATGTCTTTTGTTTCTTTAAGGCTGATAAAGAATTTGTATGGTCTTTGTGGAAACGTCTCCAGGTGACAAACCCAGATGTCACACAAGCAGTCAGTTTGGTTGTGGAAAGGTGAGCTCCCAAGTTATTTTTCTCTGAGTATTTGGGTTGTTGAATTTGTTTTGCTTATTCTTGAAATGAAAAGTTGGCATTAAGTCCCTAAAGAGATTTGATTTCCAAATAAATGTGGAGCATGATGTCCTGATTATTGGACTTACTTCAAGAGGTGCCAGTTCACCAAATACAAATAGGCCATATCTTCGGCTCATATTGTGATGTATTTGGAAAGTAAGAGATAAAACGGTGACTTAGGCACTTTTGTGTGTGTGTGTGTGTGTGTGTGTGTATATGTGTGTGTGTGTCTATGTGTCTGTATGTATCTGTGTATATGTGTGTTGTGCTATTATAGCTCAACTTTAAAAATCGGAGAAGTACCTATTACTTGGCTTTTTTACTCTGCCTCTCTTGACATCTTTCTAGACATGACCCTTCCTAGACATGGCTCATGTTGCCCCTGAGGTAACTGCAGTTTGTACTTTAAATCCTGAGATGAGCTTGCCAGAATAGAGTTAAGTGTTCTGGAATAGGCTGAGGAATTTCACTTAGCACTCTGTATTACCCTGTTGGGGATGCCTATTCATTTAACAATAGATTGTTGGGCCTCTCCTTGGTCATTAGAAACAGTGGAGTGATGCTGGGTACTCCTTATGAAATATTTAATATACAGTAGTCCCATGATGCTTAGCATAGCAATTAAAACACTTGCTTTCCTATTAAATGGATTTCAGTACATTGCCTAAGTGAGAAGCTAAGCTTATGGATGCCTTTTCCTTTTTCTTTATTGGAATCATGATTATATAAACTGAATATTATTTTTTGATAACTTGAATTATATTTACCTTTGATATGTCTAGCCCTAGGATCATTCCAATGTTGTCTGGAATTAACTTTTTGAAATCTGTGGTACGTACCTATATGTTTAGGTTATTGTGAACTCTTAAAATCGTATAATCACTTTCTTTTCATGTTGCTTATATGTATAGTTTAATCGGTTTTTCCTTTTTGATAATCCAAATTAAGCCTTTTGTTGAAATATCTTTGTTACTTCTTTAGTCATCTTTGAGATGAAATGTGATCACTCTCAATCCCGCTGTTTTTTAGCTGAATAACCATTCTAGAAGATATATTTTCAGGACTTCAGTAGTCCTTTTTGTGATTCTTTTGTTATCCTCCTCTCATTTTATTTGTATATATTTTCCAATTTTCTAATTTGGTATTTTTTTTAGACTCACTAAAACTGTCTTTAATTTTCACTTTCTTCTAGGTCAAGACAGAAACAAATATTAAAATGTTATTGGGTCATTGTCTCATCCTTTGAGATTTCTATTTTTCAGTACACAGTATACATGATATACATATAAAAGTACAGCTTGTAAATAACTGCACATATATTTGGGGGTGGATACTCAAAAACCTTTTTTTCTGATAATATATGTAATGGGAAATTTTGGAGATTATTACTTTACAGCTATGATTCTCAAAATTTTAATATGCACAAGATATACCTGATGAACTTATTATAATGCAGATCCCCAGGACTTTCCCCTTATCTACTGCATCTCTAGGGATGAGGTCCAGAGGTGTTTTAAAAATAAGCTTTCTGGGGCTGCCTGAGTGGCACAGTGGTTGAGCATCTGCCTTCGGCTCAGGTTGTGACCCTCGGGTCCTGGGATTGAGTCCTATATCAGGCTCCCGCAGGGAGCTTCTCCCTCTGCCTGTGTCTCTGCCTCATGAATAAATAAATAAAATCTTTAAAAAAAAAAAGCTTTCCAGATAATTCTGATATTGTCCATAGGTCATACTATGAAAGACTTTGAAATTGGAGACCTGTTTAAGTGGCATTTATACTTTTATGGTTATGTGAGCATCATTTCCTAAAGAACCATGTAGTATGTTTTCACCTTCTAAAAGGAAGAATAGCATACCATTTTATCTTTGTCTTTCCTAAAAGAATAGTCTCAATATCAAAGTCACATACATTGTCTTTCTGTTTGTCCAGTAGTTACCCAAATAATGCTATGTTTAAGTCTATTTAATATCTACACCTTGGTCTTCCTGGACATTATTTTTCCTTGGAATTTCTAACTTTTCTGCTTTTTCTTATAATAAAAATGTCTGTTTGTATAATGGTTGAAGATGTTCTTCCTTGAGCTCATTGGCTTCTGGTATGAATTTGGACCAATTGCTTTCCAAACCTATTCATAGGTATCATCCTAGAATTTCTTTTCATTGTATGCTTGGACTAGTTCACAATTCCTGGGATCCCACATCTTTCTTTCTCTTTTTTGGGGGTTAAATTTTCAAAATTATTTCTCAGAAAGGATGCACAAATGTTCCACTTTGTGACTCCTTACATGCCTGACAAGGTCTTTCGTTTGTCCTTGTGCTTGACTGATAGTTTAGCTGAACCTGAAATTTTATGTTCACATAATTTCTTTCAGATTTTTGAAGGTATAGGTGTAGTGTCTTCTTTTAGCATACAGAGGAACTGCCAAGTACATATGTGATCCCAGTGCAAGTGATCCTTTCTTCTTTCTAGGTAGCTTGCTTAAATTAAGCTTTTGGATTTTCTCTCTATATGTAATATTGTAAAATTTCAGTATCATCTGTTAATTTGTTTTTTTTTTTTTAAATCCAACCTTCTCAACCTTTGGTGAGCCTTTTCAAACTGAAGATTGAAGATTTTCTTTTGATTGAGGAAAGTTGTCTTCAGCCTTGCTGTAGGCAAATGCTGAGATGAGTGAGAAACTCAGTCTTTTGGTAAATGGTTCCTTTAATAGTCTTGATTTCTGTTGCCTTCTGGTCTCTGTATTTACTAATTGGTTACTTAGAGCCTTTCTCCAGGCTTTTTGAGAAAAAGCAGCTTCCTCTTCAACTGTAGGTATCATTTGGGTTTTGAATTATGATTTGTCTCCTCTGGGTTTGTGAGCACATCCTTCTGTCTTTCAGATGTTTCTCAAATTTATGGTCCATTTTGGCCCCTTTCCCATTTCCCATGCTGATAGAGATTTATTCAAGGCAGTGTGATTTATGAATTTCAGTATCATCTTCATCAAGTAAATCATCTTGAGGAAGTATAGTATCATTTTTAGTGATTATAATGTATTCTATTATTTTGATACATCATGTTTATATTTAATCAGTATTTTGCTTTTGTACATTAAGATTATTTTATTTAAAATTGTATGATGATGCTGTGATGAATGGCCTTGTGTAGATAAAGCTTTGTTTGCATTATTAGTTTCAAGTAGTGGTGCTGTTGTCATAGTGGCTGTGGTCTGGGATGGCTAAACATACTGAAATGAATAGGTTAATCCTGCTCAATTAAAGAATTACACTGCTCCAAGTACCCTTTTGGAAAAATTCTTACCTGTAATTCTTCTCTTTTTTTCACTTTTTGGCAGTATATTGTAATTTCCTGGTAAGTTTTTTGGTTGGATTTCTCTGTATACAGGCATACATTGGAGACGTTGTGGGTTTGGTTCCAGACCACTGCAATTAAACAAATATTGCAATAAAACAAGTCAAATGAAATTTTTGGTTGTCCAGTGCTTATAAACATGCTTACACTATACTGTAGCCTATTAGTATGTGGTAGCATTATGTCTAAAAAACAATGTACATACCTTCATTCAAAAGTACTAAGTTGGTCCCCCCCACCGCCAAAAAAATATACCCACAGTAGAATTTCTTTCAAAATTGGCGTCCTTTCAAACCTTGCTGCTCCTTTATCAACTAAGTTTCTGAAAGATTCTAAATCCTTTTGTTGTCATTTCAACAATCTTATGGTATCTTCACCAGGAAATCACTCAAGAAACCACTTCTTTGTTTATCCATAAGAAGCAGCTCATAATCTGTTAAAGTTATTATGGGATTGAAGCAGTTCAATCACATCTTCAGACTTGGCTTTTAATTCTAGTTCTCTTGCTATTTCCACCACACCTGCAATTACGTCTTCCACCAAAGTCTTGAATCCCTCAAAGTCCTCCATGAGAGGTTGGAATCGACTTCCTCCAAACTCTTGATATTGTTGATATTCTGTCCTCTTTCCATGGATCATGACTGTTCTTAATGGCATCCAGAATGGCGAATCTTTTCCAGAAGCTTTTCAATTGACTTTGCCTAGATCCATCAGAAAAATCATGATCTATGGCAGCTATAGCTTTACGAAATCAATTTCTTAAGTTACAAGACATGAGAGTTGAAATGACTTCTTGATCCATGGGCTTCAGAATGGTTGTTGTGTTAGCAGCCATGAAAGCATTTTCCATTATAGGTCTTGGGTGACCAGGTAGATTGTCAGTGAGCGGTAACATTTTGAAAGGAATCTTTTTTTTTTTTTTTTCCTAAGCAATAGTTCTTAACAGTGGTCTTAAAATATTCAGGAAACCATGTTATAAATAGATGTACTGTTATCCGGACTTTGGTGTTCTATTTATAGAGCACAGGCAAAGTAGATTTAGTGTAATTCTTAATGACCCTACAGTTTTCAAAATGGTAAATGAGGATTGGCTTCAACTTAAAGTCACCAGATGCGTTATTAGCCCCTAACAATAGAGTCAGCCTGTCCTTTGAAGTTTTGAAGCCAGGCATTGACTTCTCTCTAGCTATGGACATCCTAGATTGTGTCCTCTTCCAATACAAGGCTGTTTCATCTGTATTGAAGATCTGCCATTTAATGTAGCCACCTTTGTTAATTCTTTAAGCTCGATCTTCTGGATAACTTGCTACAGCTTGTATGTTAGCACTTGCTGCTTCACCTTGCACTTTTAGGTCATGATGATGATTTCTTTCCTTCAACTTCATGAACCAACCTCTGCTGGCTTCAGATTTTTCTTCTGTAGCTTCTTTACTTCTTCAGCTTCACAGAATTGAAGAGAGTTAGGCCTTGCTCTGGATTAGGCTTTGGCTTAAGGGAATGTTGTAGCTAGTTTGATCTTCTATCCAGGCCACTAAAACTTTCTCCATATCAGCAGTAAGGCTGTTTAGCTTTCTTATCATTCTTGTGTTCACTAGAGTAGAAACTTTAATTCCTTCAAGAATTTCTCCTTTGCATTCACACATGGCTAACGATTTGGTGCAAGAGGCATAGCTTTTGGCCTATCTTGGCTTTTGACATGCCTTTTTTTTTTTTTTTTACTAAGCTTAATTATTTCTGGCTTTTGATTTAAATATAGATGTGCAACTCTTCATTTCACTTGGAAACTAGAGACCTCTGTTGGTTTATTAATTGGCCTAATTTCAATATTGTTGTGTCTCAGGGAATAGGGAGGCCTGAGGAGAGAGAAAGAGATGGGGATATGGGGGAATGGCTAGTTGAGGGAACAGTCAGAGCACACTTATTTATCAATTGAGTTTGCCGTCTTATATGCATGTGGTCCGTGGTGACCCAAAACAGTTATAAGACTTTGAAATGTTGCAAAAATTACCAAAGTGTGACATAGAGACAAGAAGTAAGAAAATACTGTTGGAAAAGATGGTACCAATAGATTTACTTGACACAGGATTGTTACAAACCTTCCATTTGTGAAAAACTTGATATCTGCAAAGCGTAATGCACCAAAGCACAGTAAAACGAGGTATGCTTGTACATATATTTGTATGCATGTGTTTTACCTTTTATTATGGAATATTTCAATTAGAGGCAAAGGCAGAGATAAAATATTAATGAAATCCCATGTTTACTCATCACCCAGCTTAAACAGTTATCAACACATGACCAACCTTATTTTATCAGTAAACTTCTACTTCCTTCTTCTCTGTTCCCTTTACCGCTACTGGATTATTATTTTTTTTGGTATTTTTAATTTTTTTATCGGAGTTCAATTTGCCAACATTTAGCATAACACCCAGTATTCATTACTGTTGAACTCATGATAGTCTATAACTCATGCCTGAACAAAGGTAGTCTAATATACTCTTTACTTCAAAAGGCACATCACAGTTTTCTTGAACTTAGGAACACTAGGTAGCACTTTAGCAGTATGCCTGGTGATCATTTTTTTAAATTGTTTTTTTTTAAATATTTTTTTATTGGAGTTTGATTTGCCAACATACAGTATAACACCCAGTGCTCATCTCATCAAGTGCCCCCCTCAGTGCCCGACACCCAGTCACCCCATTCCCCCATCACCTCCCCTTCCACCACCCTTAGTTCATTTCCCAGAGTTAGGGAATGTTCTATGTCTCATGTTCTCATGTTCTGTCACCCTCTCTGATATTTCCCACTCCTTTTCTCTCCTTCCACCTTAATCTCTTTCACTATTTTTTATATTCCCCGAATGAATGAAACCATATAATGTTTGTTGTTCTCCGACTGACTTACTTCACTTAGCATAATACCCTCCAGTTCTATCCATGTTGAAGTAAATGGTAGGTATTCGTCTCCTCTGATGGCTGAGTAATATTCCATTGTATATATAGACCACATCTTCTTTATCCATTCATATTTTGATGGACACTGAGGCTCCTTTCACAGTTTGGCTCTTGTGGACATTTCTGCTATAAACATTGGGGTGCAGGTTTCACTGCATCTGTATCCTTGGGGTAAATGCCCAGCAGTGCAATTGCTGGGTCAAAAGGCAGATCTATTTTTACTCTTTGAGAAACCTCCACACAGTTTTCCAGAGTGGCTGTACCAGTTTACATTCCCACCAACAGTGCTAGAGGGTTACCCTACTTCACATCCTCTCCAACATTTGTGGTTTCCTGTCTTGTTAATTTTCCCCATTTTCACTGGTGTGAGGTGGTATCTCATTGTGGTTTTGATTTGTATTTCCCTGATGGCAAGTGAGGCAGGGCATTTTCTCATGTGCTTGTGGGCCATGTGTATGTCCTCTTTAGTGAAATTTCTGTTCATGTCTTTTGCCCATTTTATGACTGGATTGTTTGTTTCTTTGCTGTTGAGTTTAATAAGTTCTTTATAGATCTTGGATACTAGTCCTTTATCTGATACGTCATTTGCAAATGTCTTCTGCCATTCTGTAGGTTGTCTTTGAGTTTTGTTGACTGTTTCTTTCTTTTTTTAAAAGATTTTATTTATTTATTCATGAAACACACACACACACACACACACACACACACAGAGCGAGAGAGAGAGAGAGGCAGAGACACAGGCGGAGGGAGAAGCAGGCTCCATGCAGGGAGCCTGATGGGGGAATCGATCCCGGGACCCCAGGATCACACCCTGGGCCGAAGGCAGGTGCTAAACCACTGAGACAACCCAGGGATACCCTGTTGACTGTTTCTTTTGCTGTGCAGAAGCTTTTTATCTTGTTGAAGTCCCAATAGTTCATTTTTGCTTTGGTTTCCCTTGCCTTCATAGATGTATCTTGCAAGAAAGTTGCTGTGGCCAAGTTCAAAAAGGGTGTTGCCTGTGTTCTCCTCTAGGATTTTGATGGATTCTTGTCTCACAGTTAGATCTTTCATCCATTTTGAGTTTATCTTTGTGTCTGGTGTAAGAGAATGGTCTAGTTTCATTCTTCTGCACATGACTGTCCCATTTTCCCAGCACCATTTATTGAAGAGACTGTCATTTTTCCAGTGGATAGTCTTTCCTGCTTTGTCTAATATTAGTTGACCGTAGAGTTGAGGGCCCATTTCTGGGTTCTCTATTCTGTTCCATTAATCTTTGTGTCTGGTTTTGTGCCAGTACCACACTGTCTTGATGATCACAGCTTTGTAGTACAACTTGAAATCCGGCATTGTGATGCCCCCAGCTCTGGTTTTCTCTTTCAATATTCCCCTGGCTATTCGGGGTCTTTTCTGATTACACACAAATCTTGAGATTACTTGTTTCAACTCTCTTAATAGAGTCCATGGTGGGCAGCCCTGATGGTGCAGCAGTTTAGCGCCGCCTGCAGCCTAGGGTGTGATCCTGGAGACCCGGATCTAGTCCCACGTCGGGCTCCCTGCATGGAGCCTGCTTCTCCCTCTGCCTGTTTCTCTGCCTTTCTCTCTCTGTGTCTCTCATGAATAAATAAATAAAATCTTAAAAAAAAAGTCCATGTTATTTAGATAGGGATTGCATTGAACGTGTAAATTGCCCTGGGTAGCATTGACATTTTCACAATATTAATTCTTCCAATCCATGAGCATGGAATATTTTTCCACCTCTTTGTGTCTTCCTCAATTTCTTTCAGAAGTGTTCTGTAGTTTTCAGGGTATAGATTCTTTACGTCTTTGGTTAGGTTTATTCTTAGGTATCTTATGCTTTTGGGTGCAGTTGTAAATGGGATCGACTCCTTAATTTCTCTTTCTTCAGACTCATTGTTAGTGTATAGAAATGCCACTGATTTCTGGGCATTGATTTTGTATCCTGCCACACTGCCGAGTTGCTGTATGAGCTCTAGCAATCTTGGGGTGGAGTCTTTTGTCTTTCTGTGTACAGTATCATGTTATCTGTGAAGAGGGAGAGTTTGACTTCTTTGCCAATCTGAATGCCTTTTATTTCTTTTTGTTCCCTGATAGCTGAGGCTAGGACTTCTAGTACTATGTTGAATAACAGTGGTGAGAGTGGACATCCCTGTCGTGTTCCTGGTCTTAGGGGAAAGGCTTTCAGGGTTTCCCTTTTGAGAATGATATTTGCTGTGGGCTTTTTGTAGATGGCATTTAAGATGCCGAGGAATGTTCCCTTTATCCCTACACTCTGAAGAGTTTTGAGCAGGGATGGATGCTGTATTTTGTCAAATGCTTTCTTTGCGCCTATTGAGAGGATCACATGGTTCTTGTTTTGTTTCTTGTTGATATTATCTATCAGGTTGATTGTTTTACACGTGTTGAACCAGCCTTGCATCCCGGGGATAAATCCCACTTAGTTATGGTGAATTATCTTCTTAATGCACTGTATTGTCTAGTATCTTGTTGAGAATTTTTGCATCTGTGTTTCATCAGGGCTATTGGTCTAAAATTCTCCTTTTTGGTGGGGTCTTTGTCTGGTTTTGGAATTAAGGCGATGCTGGCCTCATAAAATGAGTTTGGAAGTATTCCGTCTCTTTTTATCTTTTGGAACAGCTCTAGTAGAATAGGTATTGTTTCTTCTTTAAACGTTTGGTAGAATACCCTTGAGAAGCCATCTGGCCCTGGATTTTTTGTGTCTTGGGAGATTTTTGATGACTGCTCCCTGGTTATTGGCTTGTTCAGGTTTTCTATTTCTTCCTGTTCCAGTTTGGTAGTTTGTGGTTTTCCAGAAATGCATTCATTGCATCTAGATTGCCTAATTTATTGGCATATAACTGCTCATAATATGCTTTTTAAATCGTTTGTATTTCCTTGGTATTGGTTGTGACATCCCTTTTTTCATCATTGATTTTATTAATTTGAGTCTCTTCTCTTTTGTTTTTAATAAGACTGGTTAATGGTTTGTCTATCTTATTAATTCTTTCAAAGAGCCAACTCCTAGTTTTGTTGATCTGTTCCACAGTTTTTCTGGTCTCTATTTCATTGAGTTCTGCTTGAATCTTTATTAACTCTCTTCTGCTGGGGTGTAGATTTTATTTGCTGTTTTTTTTTTTCTCCACTTCCTTTAGGTGCAAGGTTAGCTTGTGTATTTGAATTTTTTTAATTTTTTGAGGGATGCTTGTATTGTGATGTATTTCCCTCTCAGGACTGCTTTTGCTGTATCCCAAAGAATTTGAACAGTTGTATCTTCATTTTCATTAGTTTCCATGAATCTTTTTAATTCTTCTCCAATATCCTGGTTCACCCTTTCATCTTTTAGCAGGATGCTCTTTCACCTCCACGTGTTTGAGTTTCTTCCAAATTTCTTCTTGTGATTGAGTTCTAGTTTCAAAACATTATGGTCTGAAAATATGCAGGGCAACAATCCCAATATTTTGGTATCCGATGACACCTGATTTGTGACCCAGTATGTGGTCTATTCTGGAGAAAGTTCCATGTGCACTTGAGAAGAATGTGTATTCAGTTGTGTTCGGATACAAAGTTCTGTATATATCTGTGAAATCCTTCTGGTCCAGTGTATCATTTAAAGCTCTTGTTTCTTTGGAGATGTTGTGTTTAGAATAGAATATCTGTCATTTGCAGAAAGTACCCTGTTGAAGTCTCCCAGTATTAGTGTATTATTATCTAAGTGTGTCTTTACTTTGCTTATTAATTGATATACTTGGCAGCTCCCGCATTCGGGGCATAAATATTCATGATCGTTAGGTCCTCTTGTTGGATAGACCCTTTAAGTATGATATAGTGTCCCTCTTCATCTCTTACTACAGTCTTTGGGATAAACTTTAACTTATCTGATATGAAGATTGCTACCCCAGCTTGCTTTTGAGGACCATTTGAATAGTAAATGGTTCTCCAACCTGTTGTTTTCAGGCTGTAGGTGTCCTTAGGTCTAAAATGAGTCTCTTGTAGACAGCAAATAGATGGGTCTTGCTTTTTTGTCCAATGTGAAACCCTGCATCTTTTGATGGGATCATTGAGTCCATTCACGTTCAGAGTTACTATTGAAAGATACGAATTTAGTGTCATCATAATACCTATTCAGTCCCTGTGTTTGTGGATTATTTCTTTGGGCTTCCTCTTTCTTTTACAGGGTTCCCCTTAAAATTTCTTGCACAGCTGGTTTGGTGGTCACATATTCTTTCAGTTTCTGCCTATCTTGGAAGCTCTTTATCTTTCCTATTCTGAATGAGAGCCTTGCTGGATAAAGTATTCTTGGCTGCATGTTCTTCTCATTTAGAACCCTGAATATATCCTGCCAGCCCTTTCTGGCCTGCCGGGTCTCTGTGGAGAGTTTGTTGTTAATCTAATATTTCTCCCTATATAAGTTAGGGATCTCTTGTCTCTTGCTGCTTTAAGGATTTTCTCTTTATCTTTGGAATTTGCAAGTTTCACTATTAAAAGTCAAGTTGTTGAACGGTTTTTATTGATTTTAGGGGGAGGCCTCTCTATCTCCTGGATCTGAATGCCTGTTTCCCTCCCCAAATTAGGGAAGTTCTTAGCTATGATTTCTTCAAATATCCTTTCTGTCCCTCTGTCCCTCTCAGCGTTCTCTGGAACCCCAATTATATGTGGATTTTTTCCTTCTGAGGCTGTCATGTATTTCCCTTAACCTTTCCTCATGGTCTTTTAATTCTTTTTCTCTTTTTTCCTCAGCTTCCTTCCTTGCCATCAACTTGTCTTCTGTGTCACTCACTGTTTCTTCTACCTCATTAACCCTTGTTGTTAGGAACTTCCAGTTAGGCTTGCATCCCATTTAGTTGATTTTTAATTTCGGCCTGATTAGATCTAAATTCTGCCATCATGAAGTCTCTTGATTCCTTTATGTTTTTTTCCAGAGCCATGAGTAGCTTTATAATTGTGCTTCTAAATTGGTTTCTGACATCGAATTGTAATCCAAATTCTGTAACTCTGTGGCAGAGAGTACTGTTTCTGATTCTTTTGTGGTGAGTTCTTCTTTCTAGTGCTCAGTGCAGAGTGACTGTGTGAGTGGGCTGCATCAAGAATATCAACCACGACCTAAGTATATTTCCCTGTAGATGATTCTGCTGAAGTCAGAGACCAGAAATTGAAAACAAAGATCCAAATGAAATAAAACAAAAGGAACACTAAAGTTGAAAAACAAATTTTAAAACAAAGTAATAAAGAATCAAAGGCCAGGAATCCTAAAGGCAAGAAAGGAAAAAAAAAAAAAAAGAAAAAAAAAAGAAAGAAAAAGGAGAAGAAAAATGAAGGGGGCACTGAGAGATGGTGGTAGTGATGAAGTTGTAGTGGAGGGAGAATGTAGTCTACTTGAGGGGTTCTAGAGGGTGATTCTCTTGTTTCTGAGTATTTAAAGTTCTGTATGTTAGAAGATGCTCAGTTCCAAATTTATATAAACCAGAAATACTTGTAGAGGGTCCCAACATTGACCACCAAAACATAAATGAGATAAAAGAGGGGGCAGAATGTGAATGAGGAGTCTCACAGAATGAACCAGCATGGTATGCCACTTGGTTCTGGGTGCAAGCTGGTCATGTTTTATAAGGTATTAACTTCCACCATTGTAGAACAAATGAGGCAAAGAAAACAAAAAACAGAAAACAAAACAAAAAACATATATATCTCCCAAAATTAAGTTGAGTATGTTGAAGGGAATCTAGAAGTGGAAAATATATCTAGGATCTGTAATTGTGCGTATATGAAAGTAAAAAAGGAAGAACCTTAAAAATGAAGAGGTGGTAAAATATTGTAGTTAAGGTGGGAAAAGAGAAAAAAAATTGGAAATGTACACTCTGATATTAAAATGAGTTGTCCTGGAAAAAGGAAGAAAAAAAAAGAAGGAGGGGTCCCTCTGGTTCTATATACTATAAATCCCTTGACTTTCCCTGGAGCTTTCCAGCGCTGCTTGGTCAAGAACTTGCTCTTCCCCTGTTCTTCCAGCTGGTCTTCTGGGGGAAGGGCCTGCTGTGCTGATTCTTAGGTGTGTGCATGGCTCAGGTGAGCTGTTGACCCCGTGAGGCCTCTGTCCCCTGGCGGCCCCGCCCCCTCCCAGGCCCACGGTAACAGCAGGAGGAACAACAACACTGGCAGTGGCCAGCTCTCCAGCTTTGGAGTCAGCTCCCGCAGTACCTGCCACAGTCTCCCAGTCTGCGCTGGCATGGATGCTCTGGGGGCGGAGGGCGCTGACCTGCACAGCTCGGGGGCGCCCGGTGGTGGCAGGAGCATCCTCGCTGTCCTGGGCCCTCCCTGCCTCCCTGTCCCGGGAGGAGCGCAGGATCCTGGGCTGTGTCCCCGGCGCCCTGAGCTCCGGGGCCTGCGCTGCTGGGGTCGCTCCTGGGGCCGTGGCTCCCGAAGGCAGGAGGGCGCAGCCCCCTCCGCCGGCAGCCCCTGCCTGACCGACTGGCTGCTCCCCGAGGCCCCGCCGGGCACTCCAGCCCTTTACCGCGCTCGGCCCGCGGGGTGTGGGCTGCTCTTCCCTGGGCGCACGTCCTCTCTTAGTGACCCCAGGAGGCTAGAGGCCCCACGGCCCCTCCTGCGGTTCTGCCCAATTTCCCTGCCTAGCGCCTTTCCATCTGGGAAGAATCCTTATGGATTTTTTAAAGTTCCCGCTTCTCTGGGGCTGGGCTCTTCTGTCCCAGAGGCTCTCGCTGCCCTGCTCCTGCGCGGCCCCTCCCCCACTTGGTTCTTTTTATTTTATTTTTTCCGCCTTCCTACCTTGTTAGAAGCACAAAATCTCTCAGCAGCGATCCAGCTGTTCTCTCTTTAAATCTCGGGTTGAATTAGTCGGTTTTCAGTATGATTTGAAAGTTATCTAGGTAAGTTGGTTGGGCCAGGTGAGTTGAAGACCCTACTCCGCTGCCAGCTTGCCCCACCCCAGGTGATCATTTTTAACAGTGAAATCATCAACAAAATGTGTCAAGTTTTGAAAAATGTGGCACTAAATAGACCATGATAAAAACACTTGGTTATGGTATGAGAAGGGACACAGAACATCCCCTTGTTTTACCTCAGTTGGCAATATGTGATTTGGGTGACTTACATTTTTTGCTGCGTTGGGCATACCTGCAAATGACTAAAATTGCCGTGGGTATTGATTGTAGGCTTATAAATGAATAAGTGAATATGCAAATTCACAAATTCTTAGTCCTTGAATGAAGATGCTGTATATGTCTAAAAGATAAGGGCTCTTTTTTTAATATAACCATAGAATCTTTATCATAGCTAAAGTTTCATAATCCTTCCCAAATATAATCAGCCACTCAGTTTTCATATTTCTCCAATAGTCTCATGCTACTACTACTAGTATTTCTTCTTCTACTTATTCTTATTAATCTCTCTCTCTCTTTCTCTTTTTTGAGAGAGAATGTGCAAGAGAAAGCACAAGCAGGGGTGGAGAGGCAGAGAGTGAAAGGGAGAGAGAATCTCAAACAGACTCCATGCTCAGTATGGAGACCCATGTGAGGCTCAGTCTCATGACCCTGAGATCATGACCTGAGTCAGAATCAAGAATTGGATGCTTAGCCACCTAGATGCCCCTAGTCTCATACTTCTTTTAAAAGTTGGTTTGTTCTGGGGGTGCTGAGTGTGGAGCCTGCTTGAGATTCTTTCTCTCTCTAAATCCCCTCCCTGCTTGTGCTCTCTCTCTTTCTCTTCAGAAAAAAAAATTGTTGTATGAGGACCCAAACATAGTCTACCCACTGAATATATAAATTCCTTATCCTTCTCTTCTTTCTCATTGCAACTTAATTTATTTTTCAAAGACTTATTTATTTGAGGGGGGAGAGGCAAAGGGAGAGGGAGACTCTCTTAAGCAGGCTCCCTATTGAGCACAGAGTGAGGAGTGCAATGAGGGGCTTAATCCCATGATCCTGAGATAATGACCTATAAGCTGAATTCAAGAGTCAGAAGCTTAAGCAACTGAGTTACCCAGTGCCCCTTTCCTTGAAACTTAAAAAAAATAAAATAAAATGGTTATTTATGCTGTAGATGTTCTCACACTTTCGATTTTTCTGATTTTAATGGTCTATATCCTATAGTTACCATAAACTTGTAATTAGACCTAGAAGCTTATTCAGGTCTCATGTTTTGGCAAAAATCTTGTTAGGTATAATTATATAATTCTTACTATATCACATCAGAGGACACTTATTGTCTTATCCAGATCTTTTTGTAATAACTTTGATCAGTGGATTATGTCTCTTTAGTCTCAAACAGCCTGTACTCTTCTATTTATGGCATCATCTTGTTAAACAAACATGGTTATTAGTTGTCCTTTAGAAGATCTTGTATTCTGGATTCACTCACTTGCTTCCTTGTGTTATCAGTTTAACTTTTCCTCTTTAATTATTATAAACTGAAAGGTAAATCTAAAGCTTGATTATATTCAGGTTCAACTATTTTGACATAAGTATTTCATAGATTCCATGTACTTCATAGGATATCTCAAATGAAAGCACAAGTTGTCTGATTGTGCTACTTTCAGTAATGATGATATTAGTCAGTGCATTAATGTAACACCAGTCTGATTCCTCCATTATAAAGTTGTATTTTTACCTTAGGGTCAACAGATAATATAGAAAGTAAATGTAATGATAATGTATTGGTGCTCTGCAAGTGTTCACTTCTACATCAACATTTCACCTAATTTTAATATATATTGATTACCTGAATTTATTATTTCATTAGGGGTTAAAAATTGTAATTTTATAGCTCTTTTATTTCTTCTCTACTAACTGGAATTCTTTAACTTTTTATGACTTTTAATATATAATTAAAACAATTTTAGATAATATGGCCATATGATTATATGGTTCAACATTTTAAAAGTATTAAAGAATATACAGTGAGGAGTCTTCCTCTCACCCTTGTCTCCAGCTGTTCCTTTCTGTACCTCACAGATGAACCATAATAGCGCATTTATGTCTCTCCATTTTGAGTTAAGTTTTGTAAATGGTGTGAATTAAGGATCCAACTTCATTCTTTTGCCTATGGATAGCCAGTTGTCCCAGCATCTGTTGAAAAGACTACTTTTCCTCCATTGGATGGTCTTTGCATTGTTAAAAATAGGTCAATTATAGATGTATGAGTTTCTGAGTTCTCAGTGCCATTCCATTGATCTTTATGTCCATTCTTGTTCCAATGTTAAACTGTCCTGATGACTGTTATTTTGTAATAAGTTTGAAATCAGTTAGGAGTGAGTCCTTGCTACTTTGTTCTTTGTTTTCAAGAATGTCTTGGCTATTCCAGGTCCCATGTAATTTCAAATGAATTTTAGTATCAGCTTATCAAATTTCTACAAAGAAGTGAGCTGGAATTCTGGTAGGGATTGTATGGAGTCTGTAGATCAGTACAGATCTCCACTTTGGGGAGTCAGTACTAAATTTAACAATGCTAAATTTTCTATATCCTGAACATGGGATGTTTTTCCAGTTGTTTAGTCTTTTAAATTTCTCTCAACAATGTTGTATAGTTTTCTGAGTTTTTATTTTGCACTCTTTTGGATAAGTTTATTTCTAAGTATTTTATTATTTATGATTCTATTTAGATGGAATTGTTTTCTTAACATTATTTTCAGATTGGTTAGTGTAACTGTGTAGATTACAATTGATTTTTGCATATTGATCGCATAACTTGCAAGTGTACTGAACTCATTCTAATTTTTTTTTAGTGGATTCTTGAGAATTTTCTATAAGATCACATTATCTACAAATAGAGATAGTTTTGCTTCCTCCTTTCAACCATGCCTTTTATTTCTTTCTCTTGCCTACTTGCCCTGGCTAGAACTCCAGTACATTGTTAAACAGAAGAGGTCAGAGCCAACATCCTTGTTTTACTATTTTTTTTTTTTAAATCCTTATTATTTTCTTGATCACAGGGAGAAAGCATCCAGTCCTTGACCATCCGGTATAATATTATCTGTGGTGTTTTTAAAGATGTCTTTTTAACAGGTTTAGGAAGTTCTCTTCTATGCATAGTTTGTTTTTATTATGAAAAGTTGTTGGATTTCGTCAAATGTATTTTCTGTGTATATTGAGACGATTGTGTGATTTTTGTTTTCCATTCTATTGATACAATATATTACATTAATTGGTTTTCAGTTATTTAGCTAACTTTTTACTCCTGGAATAAATTCCATTTGGTGGTCATGATGTGTAATTTTTTTGATATGTTGTTGGATTTGGTTTGTTAGTATTTTGTTGATGAGTTCTGTGTCTCATAAGAAGTATTAATCTGTAAGGTTTTTTTTTTGTGATGTCTTTGTTTTTTGTAGCAGGGTAATATGGGCCTTGTAAAATGGATTAAGATGTGTTTCCTTTTCTTCTATTTTTTTGGAAGAGTTGTTGAAGAACTGGCATTAGTGTTCTTTAAATGTTTGATAGAATTCAGCCATAAACACCTCCAGTCATGGGCTTTGTGGATAATTTTTTTATTGGTACAGGTTGGTTCAGGTTTTCTTGAGACAGTTTTGGCAATTTGTGTCTTTTTTAGGAATTTGTGTATTTTTTTCTAAGTTATCTAATTTGCTGGTATACAATTTTTTATAGCATTCCTTTATAATCCTTTTTATTTTTATTAGGTTTATAGTAATATCTTTTTAAGTTTCTGATTCTAATAATCTGTGACGTCTCTCTCAATTGTGGCCAATTTAGGTAAAGCCTCATCATCATTTTATTGGTCAGTCATTTAAAAAAAAAACAGCTTTTGGTTTCATTAATTTTCTCTACTGTTTTTCTGTTCTCTGTTTCATTAGTATTTGGTCTAATCTTTATTATTCCTCCTTTTGCTTGCTTTAGATTTAGTTAGCTCTTACTTTTTCACTATCTAATGGTGAAACATTAGGTTATTGACTTCAGACCTTTCTTTTTCTTTAAAATAGGTATTTAGAGCCATAAAGTTTCCTCTAAGCACGAAGTTTTAGGTACGTCTCACATGTTTTGGTATTTTGTGTTTTCATTTTCACTGATCTTATTTTCTGGTTTCTCTTTTGATTTCCTCTTTGACTCATTGTTTATTTAGGAGAGTTTTTAATTTCCTCAAAATTGTGAGTTTCCCAGTTTTTTCTCTTTTATTTCCATAAATAGTTGCCTTTCTTACTGAATTTTTGTAGATTATATTGAAAAGAAAAGATATTTCTCCATTTGCCCGTAGGACCATTATAGAAGTTTTCAGTGATTGTTTTAAGATAACATTTCCCCAGTGAAACTGGGGGAATGGGTCAGTAGACCTCCTCATAGTCGTGACAGATGTCCGTATTTCAGTGTTGTTGTAAGCTTCTAAATTTGGGGGGAATTTGTTAAATAAAAATATACCAGGTCAAAACATTTATACAGTTGTAATTGTGATAGGTATTACCAAGTTGTGCCAATTTCTTCTAGCAATGTAAGAAGGTACCTGTTTTCCCCACATCCTGCCCATCACATTTTTCTTACTATGCATGAGTGAAGTCTAAGAAGTATTTCTCTCTTTCTCTTTTTTTTTTTTTTTTTTTTTGAGAGAGAGAGAGAGAGGGCCAGTGGCAGAGGGAACAGGAGAGAGAGAATCCCAAGCAGGTTCCATGCCCAGCACAGAACCTGATAAAGGCTCGATCATCTCACCCTTGAGATCATGACCTGAACCAAAATCAGGAGTCAGAGGTTTAACTGACAGAGCCACCGAGATGCCTCAGTCATTTTCTCTTTTGCTTTCTCTATTCGGATCCAGTAATTCTTCTGTGTCCTTAGTTTCCAATCCTTCTGTCTAGGCTCTTGGTATCTCAGTTCTGAACATATTCTTTTTCAAACATCAATTGTTTTATATCTTCACTTTGAGACAAAGCAATATATAAGACACCAAAGAAAATAATTTATAGAATTTAGGTTAAAGATAACTAATGAAAATTCCAGGACCTTTTTAAATTTTTTTTAAAGATTTATTTTAAAATAATCTCTATTTAACGTGGGGCTCAAATTCACAACCTCAAGGTCAAGAGTCAAGTGCTCTATTGACTGAGCCACCCAGGTGCCTCTAGGACCTATTTAATATGTATTTAGAGGGACCTTATGTTTAGGTTTGGTTGTCTAAAGGATGCCAGAACTTGCAAGGAAACCAGACTATGAGATTCAGAAATGTGTAGCCATCACTAAAGCAGATATTTCTACCAAATTTACTCATTCAAAAAATATCAGTTGAATGTCAGCTGAGCATCAGACACTGTGTCAAAAGTTAGAGAAAGATGGCTCTGTGCTTATCTATTAAAGAGTACTGTCGGTTAGCCCTGGTGGCCCAGCGGTTTAGCGCCACCTTCGGCTCAGGGTGTGATCCTGGGTTCCCGGGATCCAGTCCTGTGTCGGGCTCCCTGCGGAGTCTGCTTTTCCCTCTGCCTGTGTCTCTACCTCTCTCTCTCTGTGTCTCTCATGAATAAATAAATAAAATCTTTAAAAAAAGAAAGAGTACTGTCTAGTCAGAAAAACATTTGTAGAGACAATTTGTAATAGTTTGTTGAGTACTATGATGAGTAGATTCATATTAATATAATTCATTCCTTTATCTCTGAAAAAATACGTAAAAAATGTCACATAATTTCACTAACAAAGTAGAAGTTTGTTATTGAAAATAAAATTTTGATTTCTCAATATAATTATATCACACAAATAGAAAACATTTGTATGTATTGTATTTTCCTTATGAATTTGTAGAAAATATTACATTATATTTTGAGTTTACTTGTCATTTTATGACTTTATTATCAACTACTGCCAAAAACATATTTTGAATATATCCCTTGTTTATTAGCCCTGCAAATTCAATTGCCTTACTAATATATATAAATTCTTACTTTAGTATATTATTAGTGCCATAAGATCCTGCCACTTTATTTTATCTTTGAATGCATAAAGTAACATTGCAACTTCAGTAGTTAGCATGATAAATGTTTAAGAACAATAACATGGAGTTTCATAGAATATCATTGCATTAGGAACTATAGGAACTTGAATTACTCAAATTTTCTTGAGTAACTAAAAATGTGTTATAGCCAAAGTCCATTACCTTTGTCTTAGACGCAAACTTCATCCTGACTTTTTAAGCTTTATATAATACATTATTTTGTCTAGAACATTGTTTTTTTTTTAAAGATTTTTTTTTAAATTTTTATTTATTTATGGTAGTCACAGAGAGAGAGAGAGAGAGAGGCAGAGACACAGGCAGAGGGAGAAGCAGGCTCCATGCACCGGGAGCCCGACGTAGGATTCGATCCCGGGTCTCCAGGATCGCGCCCTGGGCCAAAGGCAGGTGCGAAACCGCTGCGCCACCCAGGGATCCCTAGAACATTGTTTTGAGGTTGAAGTAGAACAATAGAAACTGCCATAATTTTGCTTACTAAAATTATCTAAATTATTTTATGGATTTCTCTAACAATGTACACAGTCCTTCATTTTCTGTAGCTCTGTCTTAAGATACTACAGTTTGTCATTCACTTGCAATGACAGAGAATCCCAGGAAGTGACTTACTGCATTTCTTTGCTGCTACTTATTTATTCAGAATTGGGCTATAGCTTGTTAATCTATTTCTTCCACTACATTTATCTGTCTTCCTATTGATCTGTCTCTTTACTAATGGCATTTGCTACTATTCTAATTCCTTTTTATATACTTTCTGTTTTTTTCTATTATTTTGCTTTTATTTTAGTGTTTTAGGGCAGTGATCTAAGTGTGGTCGGTCTCTCAGACCTTTGTTCTTAAATAGTAAAGAGCATGTGCCAGAATGAAATTAAAACTTAGGCTTTCTTTGTTGAGAAAGTATTACTACATGTTTTGCCTTATTTCATAGTAAACCAGTAATAACCAATTCACAGTTATGCATTTTGAGTAGCACTGCATTAACATTCTGCATTATGATATGTACTACTTTCACCAGAGATACTCTAAGCTGTGTGAATAGGATGAAGTATGAAGAGAAAAAGAATAGTAGTCTTGAAGGAGTCACCAACAGTTCTTGAAGCCATCATTAATCACATACTTGTAGAGAAAATGCATCACAAAAGTACTGTTAAGTTTAAAGGTTTCGAAATAATGAAAATTATGAAATGGGATATTTGCATTCCCACTGCTTTTGCTTTAGTGATGGAGCAGGAATTTATGGGTGGATTTTATATACTTAGGAGCTTCAGGTCTCTTTTGAGTGTTATAATTAATTCCTACCTGGATGTTTCCCTGATCACTGAATTTACTTTATTTGTTATTGCACCTAAGGGTGAATGGAGAGAGGCGGTTTGGTGGGCAGGATGGCTTGTAGATCATGTGAATTAGAACAGTTTACTTAAGTGAGTTTACTAGAAACGTTTCTAATCATGTGAGGTAAAGTTTTTTTCTTTTTGGCTTCAGTGGGTTGAATAGCTTCTCACACTGATTATTGATTTGAAATTAGATAAGAGGATGTTGATTAGATTCTTCTATACATTTCCAGTTTGGGTACATATTGAGATACTAATGCATTTATTTTATATCATGGTAATTATACCATTTTCCCTCTGTTTTCAGAAATTATCCCAGAGATAAGAGCATAATAAAGCATATTTAAGTTGATGTTGTGTTCTTGTGATTCATTAAATGTCATTAAGTAAATCATATACCGAGATGTTTTCTGTTCATGTAGGTCTATGTTTCCTGAATACTACTTTAATAGTATTTGTATTTTATTATTTATATGTGTCAGTCCTTTGCTTTCTGAATGAACATTGTGAGGGTAAGGATCATATAATGTATGATTTCCATGTGCTTAACATAGTCCTGGTATTAATGCAGAAAGGCACTGAATAAATGAATGAATGAGCAAGTAAGTGAGTGAATGATATTAAATTACAAGGCAATGGAAAGTAATGTCTTGAACATAAGAATAAATAAGTATATTTGTATGTTAAGAAGATAATGTTAGTAAATACTTTTAAGAGGTCCTGAAATTTGTTTTGATTATTGCACACAATAACTGTATAACTTAGTAATTTTTTTATAAGATTTTATTTATTTGAGAGAGAGAAAGAGAGGGAGTGAACACACAGGGAAGGGGCAAAGGGAGAAGGAGAGAGAAAATCCCAAGCCGACTACATGCTTAGCATGGAGCTCAATGGAGGGCTCTATCTCAGGACCTTGAGATCATGATCTAATGGAAATCAAGAGTTGGATGCTTAACCAGCTGAGCTACCCGGGCACCCCTCAGTAAATATTTTTAAAGAGGTAATATTTATTTAAGGGTCTTTCTGTTTTTTTTTTTTTCACAAAAAAACATTTCTTAGCTTTAGTTAACATAAAATCAAGTCTTAGATTTGACATCAGTATTGTGCAAATGATGTTGTTATTTAGGTTTTTAACCTCTATTGGACTGAAAGCCTAAACTCCTAAAAATGTTTCTAAGTGACTTTTATTTAAATAACTAATTTGAACTTGTAATCATATATACTACTATTATTATTATTTTAAATATTTTATTTATTTATTTATTCATGACAGACAGAGAGAGAGGCAGAGACACAGGCAGAGGGAGAAGCAGGCTCCATGCAGGGAGCCTGACGTGGGACTTCATCCCCGGTCTCCAGGATCATACCCAAGGCTGAAGGTGGCGCCAAACCGCTGGGCCATCGGGGCTGCCCTAATCATATATATTATTCAAAGAGAGAACACCATAACATTAGCTCAGGGAAAGAAAATTTGAGATTATGACAGTAGGAACTCGCATAAATATAATATGCTTAAGTATAAGCATAAGTATTTATTTCTACTTCCTCATAATCTCGCTAAAATAACTGTGAAGGATTTTTTTTAAATGTTTAAGAATAAAGACAACAGGAGAAAAGAGGACTATGGGAGAGGAATGTTAGTAGATTTATGAATAATGTAGATTTATTTGATAAATGGTGACTGACTAAAATGATGAAAGTTGAAATTCACAATATTTAGAAAATGTTAGGACCAAGTGACAAAAATGACCTCCAATGGTTGGAGTGAGTGAGAGATGATGCTAAAATATAAGAAAATTGAATTAAAGTTTATATAGAGAGCACAACAACTCCCTGGTCCTCCTTCAAGGTGAGAGACAAGAGTTTTATTGTCTTGAGAAATAGAAATGACCTCCAATGGTTGGAGTGAGTGAGAGATGATGCTAAAATATAAGAAAATTGAATTAAAGTTTATGTAGGGAGCACAACAACTCCCTGGTCCTCCTTCAAGGTGAGAGACAAGAGTTTTATTGTCTTGAGAAATAGAAAGAAATAGCTTCTGGATTTTGGGACCTCAGACATATGGGGGTTAAGGTTATTCTGAAAACTAGGGAAATAAATGAAGACCCATTCTTCTGAAGAATGAATCATTCAGATCCAAGATTGGTGGAAGCTTTGCATTATAACCCTACACAGAGAGAAGACTTAAGAGTTCTCTAGAGAAGTTGAGCTGACCCAGAGAAAGAATAGATAAGAAAATGACAAGTGTCCTATTTAAGACCTGTAGAGAAGATCTTTTGGCAAGCTGCTCCTCCATTTCAAGAAAGCTACCCACAATCTTGTTAGTGCCTCACTCTCAAATATAGATGGACAACAAAGGATTATAAGAAATTTGGGGAAAACTACCTACATGAAGGACAAGATACCAAAAGTAACAGAAAAATCAAAGAGGAGACAATGCAGAAGAATACAGAGAAAAACTTTTATAGTAAATATCTTAAGGCAGACAAGAGATTTTGCATGTATGAAGCACAACTAGGAGGTAGAGAATGAGAAAGAGTACATGGACATTAAATATAATTATCAGAATAAAGAATGTACTCAAGGAGGTATTAGATAAAGCTGAGTAAGCGTTTTAGAAATGGGAACAAAGAGGTAGTAAAAAGATCAGAAAGAAAAGAACATTAGAGAGTCAGTCTTGGTGCTCAGCCAGTGATTATTAGGAATTTCAGGAGTAGAGAACAGAGAAATGTACGTTAAAGAAGTAATTCAAGAAATTTTCAGGTTCAAGGGACATGAATTTCCAGATTGAAGTACTTTTGACCATATAGATCCAGAAGTAGAGATCACTAATATGGAAAGGTATCTTAGAGCTTTCTGAGGAATCTGGAAAGAATAATGATTAGTAAAAAAACAAAACACAGAACAAAACAAACAAAACTGAGCAAATAATAAAGTGATAATTTTAATTTTTTTAAAGAAGAGCTTTTATTTATATAATTTTTTAGAAGATTTTATTTATTTCTTCATGAGAGACAGAGAGAGAGAGGCAGAGACATAGGCAGAGGGAGAAGCAGGCTCGATCCCAGGACCCCAGGATATTGACCTGGGCCGAAGGCAGATACTCAACCACTGAGCCATGCAGGTACCCAGGAGAAGAGCTTTATTAACATTTCTCTCTATCTCATTAATTAACCCAACTACTAAATCATAACTTCATAGGATTTCCAATGTGATGCAATATTATTTGTGAGGTGAATGTGAGCCCAAATCTCTTGAGATTTCCTGTTGTAGAGAATCCACTTTAAAAAAAAACATTTTCAGTGACCTGTTTTTTTTTCATTTCTCAGTTATTGCATCTTACCTTTTAAGTCAGGGGTTAGAGGAGGATTCTGTACTGATATTCCTTTGAGATCTGTACACAACTCAAAGGCCTGAAAGTTCAGCCTAAGTTGTTACTTCTCCTAATGGGCAGGTGTTTAATGGTGGAAGATATGAAAGGAGCATAAAGGTACTGAAGGCCTGATAGAACCTAAAAGAAAAAATATACCAAAGATATTTAAAGGAGCACTAGAAAGTAAGAATTTTTTTGCTCTGTTTTTAATAGTTGGCAGTAAGTGAAAAATTATACAATGAAATGGTATATGTGTGTGTGTGTATTTTTCACAGTGAAATTAATCCACTTAAATGTTGATGTCATTGATAAAAGTGACACATTTTTTTTAGAAACAAAGATTTATTTATGAAAGGAAATGTAATCATAGTATATTATATTGTTCAGCTATGAACAATAATTTTTAGGTATGATTAGTAATATAAACAATCGCATTGATGGAACCAGAAAGTGGGATATTACAAAACTCAGCACATACCCACAGAGGTGCTGGCGTCTACCTTGGGGAAAACAGAGAGAAGATCCAGGGTTGGTGTATGGGTATTTCATTTCTTCTTCACTCTGGCACGGTATAGACCAGTCTGGCAAGGCTATACATGTCTGACTCTGGGAGAATGATCTTCATCATTGGATGATGGAGAAAGCTCTCCTGATGCAATCAGGTAAATAAATAAATTCTCACTATATGAATCTTCACTTCCTGAGTATAGATAATGAAAGCTTAGTTGATGAGGCATATGAGTTAATGGAATCTGCTTGGTTCCTGTCTTATAGATAGAAAGTAGTGCAAGTTCAAATAGCAAGGGCTACTCTCCCTATGACACACAAAATAAAATGTAAATTCATCAAACTCTCCTATGAAAAGACCTAGAGTAGCTGAATGAATAAATGTATAGCAGACAAAGTAGACTTTAAGTCAAAACATTTTAAGGTACAAGATACAAAGTCATTTTATAATGACAAAAGAGTTGTCATCAGGAAGATATGATAGTTATAATAATTTATGGCCTTAACATCAGACCACCTAAATATGTAAAGGAAACATTGACTAATTTAAAGAGAGAAATAGATAACAATACATTAATATGATGACACTACAGTACCCCACTTTCAACAATAGATAGAGTATCCAGACAGGACAGCAGTAAAGAAACAGAGGACTTTTAACAACACTATTGACCAAATGTACCTAACAGAGATGTATCAAGCATTCCACCCCACAGCAGCTGAATACACGTTGCTCTCAAATATAGATGGAACATTAGCAGGATAAGTCAAATTTAGATAACAAGTCTTAACAAATATAAAGAAATTTAAAATCATCAATATTTTTCTAATGAGAATAGAATGAATTTAGAAATCAATAGGGGCAGCCCGGGTGGCTCAGTGGTTTAGCGCTTTGGCTCAGGGCGTGATCCTGGAGTCCCGGGATTAAGTCTCACATTGGGCTCCCAGCATGGAGCCTGCTCCTTCCTCTGCCTGTGTCTCTGCCTCTCTCTCTCTCTCTCTCTCTCTCTCTCTCTCTCTGTCTCTCAAGAATAAATAAATAAAATCTTAAAAAAAAAAGAAATCAATAGGAGAAGGATAGATGGAAAATTCACAAATAAATGGAAATTAACACATTCTTAAGCAATCAATGGATTAAGCAGAAGTCAAAAGAGAAAATATCTTGAGACAAATGAAAATGAAAACATAATATTACCAAGCCTTATGGAATGCAGCAAAGGATATACTGAGGGAATTTTATGGTGATGAAGACCTACATTAAAAAAAGAAGAAAGATTAAAAGAAACAACAACTTAACTTTACACCTAAGGAACATGAAAAAGAACAAACAGTCCAAAATCAGCAGATGGGAACAAATTGAGCATAAATAAATGAAAGAAACTATAAAAGCAATAAAAAAATTGGGAAAAAAATTAATGAAACTGGGAGTTTCTTTCTTTTTTTTTTTTTTTGAAAAGATCAATAGAATTGACACAACTTTAGCTACAATAAGAGAAAAAGAGACAAGGCTCAAAGGAAGAAATTCAGAAATGAAAGAAGAGACATTACAACTGATGCCACAGAAATAAAGGGCATGAGACTACTATGAACAATTATATGTAAAAAAATTGAATAACCTAAAAGAAATGGATAAAGTCCAGGAAACAACCTACCAAGACTAGATCATGAGGAAATAGAAAATCTGAAAAACCTATCATGAGTAAGTACGGAGACTGAAGCAATAATCAGAAACTTTCCAATAAGGGAAGTCACAGGAGCAGATGGTTTTACTGGTGAATTCTACCACACATTACAGAAGAATTAATACTAAAATTCTTCCAGAAACTTAAAGAAGAGGAAGCACATCTAAACTTATTTTACAAAAAAAGCATTAGTCTGATACCAAAGCCAGAAAAAAACAATGTGAAAAAAAATTTCAGGCCAGTATCCCTGGTGAACATAGATGCAAAAAACCTCAACAAAAAGCTAACAACCCCTAATTCAACAGATATTTTTTTTAAGATTTATTTATTTATTCCTTTATGATAGACACACACACACACACACACACACACAGAGGCAGAGACACAGGCAGAGGGAGAAGCAGGCTCCATGCTGGGAGCCCGATGCGGGACTCGATCCCGGGACTCCAGGATCGCGCCCTGGGCCAAAGGCAGGTGCCAAACCGCTGAGCCACCCAGGGATCCCCTAATTCATCAGATCTTTAAAAGGATCATACACCATGATAAAGTAGAATTTATTCCTGGGGTGCAGAGGTGTGGTTCAACATAATGCAAATAAATAAGTGTGATACATCACTTTATGAAGGATAAAAATCACATGATCATCTCAATTGATTCAGAAAAAGCATTTGACAAAATTTGACATTTCATAATAATCTCTCAACAAACTAGTATATAAGTTTACTTTAGCATAATAAAAACCATATGTGAAAAAAGCACACAGATAAGAAATAATATTTAGCTGTGAAAAGTTGAAAGCTTTTTTAAAGATCTGGACCAAGGCAAGGATTCCTACTCTCTGCACTTCTGTTCAAATCAGTTTTGGAAGTCTTAGCCAGAGAAATTAGATAAGCAAAAGAATAAAAATTAAGTGGGAAAACACCCTGTGTTCCTGGATTTTAAGACTTAATATTGTTAAAATGTCCATAATACTCATCACACTGTACAGATTTAATGCAATCTTTTTTTTGAAAAAAGATTTTATTTATTTATTCATAGGCGACACAGAAAGAGAGGCAGAGACATAGGCAGGGTAGAAGCAGGCTCCCTAAGGGGAGCCTGATGTGGGACTCGATCCAAGGACCTTTGGGATCATGATCTGAGCAGAAGGCAGTTGCTCAACCACTGAGCCACCCAGGCATCCCAATTTAATACAATTTCTATCAAAATCCCAATAACATTTTTCATAGAAATAGAACAATCCTAAAATATGGAATCACAAATGATCTCAAATATTCAAAGCAATTTTGAGCAATAACAAGGATGGAGGCATCATACTTCCTGCTTTCAAAATCAAAGTGACAATATTACGAAGTAACAATATTCAAAACAGTATGGTACTGTCTTAAAAACAGGCATATAGACCAGTGAAACAGAATAGAAAACTCAGAAATAAATCCATGCATATGTGGTTACTGATTTTGGATAATAGTGCCAAATAGGTAAAGGGTAGTCTCTTAACAGTGGTGTTGGGAAAATTGGATATTCACATGCAAAAAAATATGAAATTGGAATCCTTTCTTATATTGTAAACAAAAATGAACTCAAAGGTAATTAAAGATTTAAGACCATAAACTGTAAAACCATTTGAAAGAAACATAGGGGAAAAAGTTAATGACATTGCTATTGGATGTGATATCTGTGTATTGATCAATAGTGTAAGCAACAAATCAAAGATAAACAAGTAGGACCACCTCAAAATAAAAAGCTCTATGCAGCACAGGAAACAAGAGTGAAAGGCTACTATAGAACAGGAGAAAATATTTGCAAACCATATGTTTGATAATGTGTTAATATCTAAAATGTGTAAGGATCACATATAATTCAATAGCCAAAAACTAAGTTTGAAATGGACAGAGGACTTGAGAGTAAATGTCAGGATGGCAATTATTAGAAAAAAATTAAGCAAAAGATAACTAGTGCAAATGTGGAGCAATTGAAACCTTTGTACACTGATGGTAAATTATGGAAAACTGCATGGAGGTTCCTCAAAAAATTAGAACTAGAACTACTTTATGATTCAGCAATCCCACTTCTGAATATATGTCCAAAGGAAATAAAATATCAAAGATACTGAACTCCATTGTAGTACTCTACAATAGCCAAGATATGAATAAAACATAAATATTCATTGATGGATGAATAGATAAAACCAATGAATGATATCTACATGTAAAGGACTGTTATTCAGCCTTTAAAAAGAAGGAAATCCTGCCATATGCAACATGAATAAACCCAGAAGACATTATGCAAAGTGCAAATCAGTCACAGTTAAGCAAATACTGCATGATTCCCCTTAGATAAAGTCTATAAAATAGTCAAACTCATAGAAACAGAGAGTAGAATGGTTTTTTTTTTTTCAGGGTCTGGAGGAGAGTATGAAAAGATCAATATGTATGGGAAGTTCCTATTCAATTGGTATAAATTTTCAGTTATACAGTTGTGATGAATAAGTTCCCCAGATCTGCTGTGCAATATTGTGTCCTTAGTTAACAATTCTGTATTATGCACTTAAAAAATTTTAAAGTACATCTCATGTTTACATTTTCTTACTGAAATTTTTAAAAAAATGAAATATATGAAAACACTTCATCTTTATTTTTTTAAAGATTTTATTTATTTATTCATGTGAGACGAGAGAGAGAGAGAGAGAGAGAGAGAGAGAGAGAGAGAGAGAGACATAGGCAGAGGGAGAAGCAGGCTCCATGTAGGGATCCCGACATTGGACTCCATCCGGGAACTCCAGAATCATGCCGAAGGCACGCGCTAAACCACTGAGCCACCCAGGAATCCCCACACTTCCATCTTTTTAAAGGAATTTTAACAACAACAACAGAAAGAAATAGTATAGGTGTATATGACTTGAGAAGAATTAAGGGTGATGCTGGGTACTGGTCTTTTTTGTTGTGTCTTGTTATTATGTTTGAGTGAAAAAGTAATCTGTATAACTTAGATAAAAATAAGAGATAAAGATGTGTCCATTAATTAGCAGATTTTTAGGCTTTTTGGTATTTTTAACATTCTTGAATTGTTGAATAAAATGTATTTATTAGTCACAAATATTTATATTTATATAAATGGTATACTTTATGTATCATTTGTTAGAAAGACATATCTTTTTCCTGTTTTATTTTTTTAGTTTGAAACCTGAGAGATTTAAGGTCTTAATGAATAAGGATTATGACTCGAGGTGTGGGTTGGGTTAATTAATTCTGGGGTTTTGTGTTGGCCTATTGATGGCAGTAGTTTTGCCAGAATACCAGATTAGTTGCAGCCACAAAACATGGGGGCAGGAGTTTATATTTCAGTCTGGCTGGTTTTCACATTTACTTTGAGTAGATTCAGAATCTGGAGTAATTTTAGGACTGGTAGATTATAATGGCAGTTTTGTAAATATCTAGGATCTCTTTTTATTGGTCCAAATAATTACTGTTACATCCTTTTGAATCATTGAAATTGGCCTTGGCTCTGGGTATATTACTTGAAACTAAAATTTAATCTCTTCAGAGACTCTAATTTGTGCTTTTTTTTCAGAAGGAGAAAAAGAGGAGGTCATTTTGCATTCCTGGAGGGTGCCTAAAATATCCCTCTGATTTATCTTTAAAGAATAAAACTATAAATAAAACAATGCTTTCCCATTCCTCAAAGTTAGTTATACTGAAAGTGAACTCTTATTTTTCTTATATAGAAATATATTGTTTCTGTTTTACTGTTATGTAGGAAGTTCCCAGTTAGTGAATACTGAATATTAGAACTTTAATATGATTTATTTCTACTGATTGGTTGATTGGTTGATTAACTGACTTAGCATGAAATATTTATCAAATGTTTGGGAGATATTCAGCACTATACTGGGCACTGTGAATACAATAATGAGAAAGGGAAATGTAGCCTTTTGGTGCTTATAATCTTGTGGTGAAAGCCACAATGCCTGCTATATAGGAAATACTAATCTGTGTTGAAAATATTTCAGATACTGTATCATTTCTTTAAACTTCTAATAAAGTACTAATACTGTTGTGGCAGAGACTGCTAGGGTTCATCAGCCTCTGACTTTGCTTTTTCTGGACATACAACTAGATAGTTTTCCAGTTTCCTTTTGCCTTTAGTAATGACATTACAATGGAATTCTGGCAAATGGATTGTGGGTGGAAATAATGTATCCTGCTTCTAGGCCTGGCACGCAAAAGATACTTTTTAGGTCAGGCACTCTTCCACCAGCTCTCTTGTCCTATCTGCCAACTGAATGGGAAGGATTCAGAGGGATAGAAGATCCACAAGATGCAAGAAGCTGAATCTTTGAGTGACTTGTAAAATAGGGCACTCTCCCTTTCCATCCATTTCTAACTTGTATCAGATGACGCTATTAGAAATAAACTGTGTATAGGTGGGTGTTAAGGTACTGATATTTGGGGTTATTTTATTTTAAAACTTGATTTTTTTCTTGAAAATTTAAAACAGTAGCTATTGCTTAAACATTTTTGGAAACACTTCCAGGTCTTACATTTAGGTCTTTAATCCACTTGGAGTTTGTTTTTGTGAAAAAAAGTAGTCCATTTACATTCTTTTACCTGTGCTGTTTAGTCTTCCCAGTGCCATTTATTGTAGAGACTGTCTTTTTCCCATTGTATATTCTTGCCCCCTTTATTGAAGATTAATTGATCGTATAAACATTGACTTTTTTTTCTGGGCTGTCCTGTTCCATTGACCTATGTGTCTGTTGTTGTGCTATACCATACGGTTTTGATTACTACATCTTCAAAGCTTTGTACTACATCTTAAAATCTGAATTGTGATAACTCCAATTTTGTTTTTCTTTCTCAAGATTGCTTTGGCTCTTGAGGGTCTTTTGTGCTTCCACACAAATTTTAGTATCACTTGTTCTAGTTCTGCAAAAAATATTGTTGGTATTTTGGTAGGGATTACATTGAATCGAGATTGCTTTGGGTGGTATATTTTTCTTTTCTTTTTTTTTTTTAAAGATTATATTTATTTATTCATGAGAGACACAGAGACAGAGAGAGAGGCAGAGACACAGGCAGAGGGAGAGGCAGGCCCCATGCAGGGAGCCTAATGTGGGACTTGATTCCAAGTCTCCAGGATCACGCCCTGGGCTGAAGGCAGTGCTAAACCGCTGAGCCACTCGGATTGCCTGGGTGGTATATTTTTCCAAAGAATACATACAGATGTCCAGCAAACATATGAAGATACGCTCAACATCACTAATCATCAGGGAAATGCAAATCAAAACTCAATGATATATCACCTTATACCCGTTAGAGTGGCTGAAATAAAAAAGACAAAATGTTGGTGTGAAAAAAAGAAAACCCTAGTGCACTGTTGGTGGGAATGCAAACTGGTATAGCCACTGTGGAAAACAGTATGGATGTTTTGCAAAAAATTAAAAATAGAAATACCATATGATCCAATAATTCTACTACTGGATGTTTTTCCAAAGAAAAGGAAAACACTAATTTGAAAAGATATATGCTCTGTGTTTATTGTAGCATTATTTACAATAAGCAACATACGGAAGCAACCTAAGTGTCCATTGATAGATGAATGAATAAGGAAGATGTGGTGTATATCCACAATGGAATATTATACAGTCATAAAAAAGGATGAGATCTTCACATTTGTGACATAGATCGACCTAGGGGGTATTATGCTAAGTGAAATAAATCAGATAAAAGGCAAATACCATATGATGTCACTTATATGTGAAATCTAAAAAAACAAATTAATCATATCTGTAAATATAGACAACAACCTAATGATTGCAAGAGGGGAGGGGAATGGGAAGATGGGCAAAATGAGTGAAAGGGAGAGTGGGAAATACAGTTACAGGCTGTGGAATTAATAAGTCATAAGAATAAAATGCATGGCATAGGGAATAGAGTCAATGCTATTGTAATAGCTTTGTTTGGTGACATAGAGGAGTTAGACTCATGGTGAGCATAGCATAATATATAAAGAAGTTGAATCACTATGTATACCTGAAACTAGTGTAACATTGTGTGCTAACTATATTCATAAAATTTTTAAAATACATAATTTTCTAAAGTGCATGTTTTAATTTCTTTTCCTCTTTTCTGGTTCACTGATTCTTTATCCTTTGCAGAATTTTATTTTGGTTTTTGTACTTTTCATTTATAAATTTTCCGTTTGATTTTTCTTTGTATCTCTGTCTCTTGCTGAGACTTTTTATGACTTTGCTGAGGTTTCTAGTTTGTTTCTTGTGTTTATAATTGCTTGTTAAGGCATTTTTCAGGATGGTTTGATTTGAAATTGGATAATTCTAACAGTTCTTTTTGGTGTTAGCTTCTATTTTTTTTAAATTCAGTTTTATATATTTCTGGTTCTTCGTATGTTGAGTGATTTTTTTTTTATTACAACTGGACATGTTGGACTCCATGTCTTATTTAAACCTTCTGTTTAAGTTGGGTTTTCTTTAGTATCACTCCACCAGGGGAAAAGTTGGCTCTTTTCTGGATAGCTCACTGGTTTAGCACCTGCCTTCGGCTCAGGGCATGATCCTGAAGTCCCGGGATCGAGTCCCACATCAGGCTCCCTGCATGGAGCCTGCTTCTCCCTCTGCCTGTGTCTCTGCCTCTCTCTCTCTGTGTGTGTCCCTCATGAATAAATAAATAAAATCTTTTTTTTTTTTAAAGAAGAGGTTAGAAGTTTAGATTCCTTTCTTGGCCTTTGTTGACACTGAGTAGTGGGGAATTGCTTCTCATTACTGCTGAATAGGTACAGGATTTACCATCTCTCCCAGGCCTCCACTAATGTACCCTGGCTGAGAGGAGCTAGAGTGCCTCCTTACTGTTTCTCCCTTTTCTGACCTTTAGGCAGTGATGAAAATTCTGATTACTTTTTTCCTGTTAGTTAAGGCTTGTGGAGTTTGCTTCTGGTGTGGATAATGTTCAAGATCTAATTGTAGGGATTCTCCAGAATAGTGAGAGTTCTGATATTGCCCCAATGGGGAAAGGGAGGTGAGGAGTCTAAATACAGCCTTGCATGGATTGAAGTCTGGGTTCCCCATTTGGCCTTTGTTGGTGTGGGTGGTAGTGGGGCCACATAGTTTTTTCTTGTGGTGATAGGTTGAGATAGAGTGGTTAATGTCTAAAGTTTTCTTTTATATTAGGTTGCCTCTTTCCTGGTTTTTTGGCTAGGTAGAGCAGGCTTGTGCTGAGATATTTTTTTTTCACTGCGCTTATTGACATTTCTAGGTAATCAACATTTCTGGCTCCAAATCTGGGATATATGAGACAAGAAGAAAATCCAGGGAACTCATCACTCTGTTGTTCCTTGAACTCCATGATTCACAGCCTGTCTTTTTTCTTCCACTGTCAGAGTTTTCTTGTTTGTTTTATATATAATGCCCAGGGTTTTTAGTTGTGCTTTGAAGGAGACAGAGAGAGAAATACTTGGAATCCCTTTTCCTAGGAGTGGAAGATGACATATTTTTAAAAACTTATATTCCGACACTGTATTTAGGAGTTAATTGGACCGAGAGACATGACATTGTTAGAACCTACTATTCAGATGAGAACTAAGATGTTGATAGGTGAAGTTTTTACCCTAGGGGAGGGGGCAAATAGTTGGCCATTATGTCATTCTTCCCTTTCCAATAGTAGTCTTTACTCATTGTTCACAACTCTCCTTCCTGTTTAGTCCTGCCTTAATTAAAAACAGCATTCCAGTCAGCACTCTGCTTTTGCATGGGTGAGAAAGCCTGTATGTCATGTGTAACTTAGTTTTATTCAGTTGAACATAATTTTGTGAATTACAATGGGAGAGTCCCAGCTAGGACTGCTCCAGCATCTATAGAATTGATGAAGTTACTGATAAAGTCAAGTGAAATAGGTTATTAGTTGTTTCTGGAGGGTCTTTGTCTTCAAAGTATATTTATGTGTCAACATAGTATCCCAGAATTCTAACAATTAAGTATAGGTCTTCAATTGCCTTTGGGACTGACTGACTTTTATGTATGTGTTGGTGGTGGGATGAGTATATAATGAATTTATAATTAGTAAGTAAACTAAAACTTTTTTTTTTAAGATTTTATTTATTTTAGAGCATTCACAAGCAGGGGGAGGAACAGAGGGATGGGGGCAAACAGACTCCACCTGCGACCCCAAGATCACGACCTGAGCTGAAATCAAGAGTCAAATGCTTAATTGACTAAACCAGGAGCCCTCAAACTAAAACATTTGAAAACCAACTGTAAATCTAAACTGTATTATACTTATGAATGGCAGGCACGTTCATTGTTTATCTGGAAGTAACACCAAACAATCCTTATTCTTTTAACAAATGTATCATTTTATAAGGTTATTCAGGAAAATATAACCCAGGAAGAGTGACCCCAAAAACCCACTGATTAGGATTATAGTGTTTTACAATATATCGGACTTTTGAAAACTATCTGTAGCATTAAAGATTATTTTTATGAGCAAATATTTCCTGTTTTTTAAAACAATAAGAAAAGACATGTAAATGTTGAAATAGACTCTTGAGCAATAAAAAAATACAAACAATTGTGGTAACTTTAAAATGTTCACATGAGACATCAACAATAATCTTTGGCCATCAGTAACATTGATAAAGGCTTACCTGTTCCTTTCACTGCCTTTGGTAAATTTTCATGTTATCATCAAAAATAAATGATTCAAAGGAAAATGAACCAGATATAATTATATATAAACAATGTTGAGATCAATAGTATTTAAAGTAGTTGGGAAGTAAACTGAACATGAAAATGCACTTCTGCATCTGCTTATTTGAAAATACCTGGAGGCTTAGTTTTATCCCAAAGGCATTTCTAATTTGCATAGCAAAGATAATATTATTTATATTTTCCTTTAATATTCAGATATGGTTATATTCACCAGATAAGAAATGCACCTAACATGTGAAAGCTAGTATCTAAATCTGTGTTTAAGAACCAGTCAGGTGTAAAGTAAATAACTTCTGGTTGAAATGGAAAAATAGTCAACTGTTTGAAGTTTCACATTGAGGTCATGAGATAATCTGATTTGTGATAGCATATGAAAAACAGCAAATGATCCTCAATGATCATATCATACTTTAGATTAAACCAAGTTTCTGTAGATATTAATATTATAACTAATTTTGGGGACATCTGGGTGGCTCAGCAGTTTAGCACCTGCCTTTGGCCCAGGGCATGGTCCTGGAGTCCTGGGATCAAATCCCGCATCAGGCTCCCTGCATGGAGTCTGCTTCTTCTCCCTTTGCCTATGTCTCTGCCTCTCTCTGTGTGTCTCATGAATAAATAAATAAAATCTTTCAAAAAATTATAACTAAATTTGAAAAAGATTTTTCATGAAATGCCTTTAAAGTATATTGGTGATTTTACTAACAAAATAACTTTTTGGAATTTTTTTTTAAAGATGTTATCTATTTATTTGAGAGAGAGAGAGAGAGAGAGAGCATGAGAAGAGGGAGGGGCAGATGGAGAGAGAAAGGGAGAAGCAGACTCTGCTGAGCAGAGAGCCCTATGTAAGCCTCAGTCTCCTGGGATCCTGGGATCATGACCTGAGCTGAAGGCAGATGCTTAACTGACTGAGCCATCCACATGCCCCCCAAAAATAACTTCTTGGAATCTTAAATGAACTTTATTCTTTGAAAAATTATCACATATATATGTATAAATAAAATTCTTGCTATTTTGGAATTTGAATGTTAAAATTATTATATGTGTTATTTTATGTAATATATTTGACATTTTTGTACTATCACACAAATTTAAAACATTTTTATTTTAATAGTTAAGATACAGAAGTAGTTTATTTATTTTTCATTTGTTTTTATTGAAGTTCGATCTGCCAACATACAGTATAACACCCAGTGCTCATCCCATCAGAAGTAGTTTGATGCAGTACATATGATAACTAATGATTTCAGACTTTGACTTAATACATAAAGTAAGTTGCTTTTCAAGAGTAAATATTAGCAGAGGAAAGAAGTATTATAAAAAGATAAAAACAGGTTATCTTCTAGGTGTGCATGTAGATAGGTGTGAGGTAGAAAATGGCATTTGAAATTGTGAATTGTATTGGGAGAGAAGAGAAGTACAGTGTTGTTACTATGACCATGAGCACAGTTGCCATTGGCATTATGGATTGGCTTTATTAGGATTCCACACAGCCATTTTAGCAAATTTCCTACCTCTGTAGCTGTTATTACAGAATTAGTTCATTAAGACAACGATAATGTACATCAATGACTATATTCAAAATAACACACTCCCCATATAAACATATTTTTGTTCAGAACCTGGTAATATCTAAGACAAGTATCTGAAATTGTAGAGGAAACTATCCATATAGCAAGTCTCATATTAAAACCAAACCCAGGGTTTGGTGTCCTCTATTTAAGTCTGAGAATTTGATGAAGGCTTTGGTCAAATAACCTTCAATTCATTTATTCTTGAAGTCCAAGTTGAATGGTCTAGCCCAATTTTCCTTTGTTGAGGATCCTTAAAGTGAGTGATATGAGTGTTTCCATTCTAATGGAGTTTTCCATTGAAATTTGTCTTCTGGGGGCATCTGGGTGGCTCAGTCAGTTAAGCCTCTGCCTTCAGATCAGGTCATGATCTGAGAGTCCCAGAATCCTGGAGTCCCAGGATCTAGCCCCATGTCAGGCTCCCTGCTCAACAGGGCATCTACTTTTCCCTCTTCCTGTGCTCCTTTGCCTCTGCTCCTCCCCTCTCTCATACTCACATCCTCTCTCTGTGTCTCTCTCAAATACATAAATAAAATCTTAAAAAAAGGATACTTTTGTCTTCTGGTAAAAATTTTAAAAACACTTAACCATTTATATTTCAAGGTAAAGTACATACTCTTTAATTTTCCAAGGATGTGGGCAGCCCGGGTGGCTCAGCGGTTTAGCGCCGCCTTTGGCCCAGGGCCTGATCAGGAGACCCAGGATTGAGTCCCATATCAGGCTCCCTGCATGGAGCCTGCTTCTCCCTCTGCCTGCGTCTCTGCCTCTCTCTCTCTCTCTCTGTCTCTCATGAATAAATAAATAAAATCTTTAAAAAAAACCTGGGTAGTTACAAACAAAACACAGCTTTGCCTTCAAAGTGTTATTTTAAAAGTAAATTCTGAAGTAGTATGTTGGCACACTAGTGTTTCTAGGATTCATAATGAAAAGCCATTCATTGCAAATTAAGTTTCCCTTTTGCCATCTGGCTCAGGTCTTCCTATGAAAATTTGAAATATGTGCTCAGTGTTTTTTCATCTTTTAGTTTGCTTTTCTCTGTTAAGCAAGATCTCTTGGCTTATGGGATTTACTTCAGGTATGGATAATGTGCAAGATCTAATGTAAGAATTCTCCAAAACACAAAGTGAAGAGACTTCAGTAATGAAGAAGGTGAAGGAGCTTGTGAGTACAATTATCATGCTGAGCACTGAGTAACATATAGAATTGTTGAGTCATTATATTGTATGCCTAAAACTAATATAACACTCAATGTTAATTATACTTGAGTTTTAAAAAAACGGTTATGGAAGATACAAAACACATAGGAAGATCTTTCCTATATCTTGCATGTTTTACCATACTACAGAAGCTTTTCTTTCATCTTTTTGCTTTTTTTTAATATTTATTCATTTATGATAGTCACAGAGAGATAGAGAGAGAGGCAGAGACACAGGCAGAGGGAGAAGCAGGCTCCATGCACCCGGAGCCCGACGTGGGATTCGATCCCGGGTCTCCAGGATCGCGCCCTGGGCCAAAGGCAGGCGCCAAACCGCTGCGCCACCCAGGGATCCCATCTTTTTGCTTTTTGAAATATTTCTCTTTAGTTCTTGGAATAAGTGAAACTTCTTTCTGTCCACCAACTGAGGACACTTTCATCTTGGACCTTGTTTGTAATTTTCCTATAAAATTTACCATGTTCTGCCATAAGTGCATGCTCACCGAATAGATTATAAATTCCTTGAGAAGGTTCTTCATCTTTGAATCACTGATATATAGGAAATTACTCATAATACATAGTGTCTGTCAGTGCTTTTCTAGAGAGTTGCTCACAGTTCATCGCTTTAGAAATTGGGTAGTTAGAATCTTTAGCAAACAAAAAGTAGTATATATGGTGGCAGGCATTAGGAAGTATCGAAACATATGATAGAATTCATTTTGGGGACACCTGGGTGGCTCAGCTGGTTGAATATTTGACTCTTGATTTTAGCTCAGGTTGTGATTCCAGGGTCATGAGATCGAGCCTGAGGTGGGCTCTGTGCTCAGCACAGAGTCAGCTTGAGATTCTTTCCCTCTCCTTCTGCCCCTCTCACTCATGCCTTCTCTGTCTCTCAAATAAATAAATCTTTTTTTTTAAAGAGTTCATTTTGAATATCTACATTGTATTTGATTTTGGATTAGAAATCCCTGACAGGGGCAGCCCTGGTGGCGCAGCGGTTTGCTGCCGCCTGCAGCCTGGGGTGTGATCCTGGGGATCCGGGATCGAGTCCCACATCGGGCTCCCTGCATGGAGCCTGCTTCTCCCTCTGCCTCTCTCTCTGTCTCTATGAATAAATAAATAAAATCTTAAAAAGAAAGAAAAAAAAAAAGAAATCCCTGACAGGCCATCTTGCCCATAGTATACTTCCCGTAGCAGATACTGAGTTTCCTGTCTCAGGGTCGTAGCTGTATTGGTTCTTTTCCTTGTTCTTGTGGTTCTTGGTTTATAGTCTATCTTTAATGGCCAATTATATGGATATATTTAGATTGTATTACCATTTATAAAGCACATTAAGAAAACATTACTTTTATAATCTTGGTACTTACTGTCTAAAATGTTTCAAAGTGTCATTTGATTCTTCATACTTTGATAGTTCTGATTGGTGGTTTGTTTTCTTTCAATATTTAATATGAATATTACCATCCTTTCTGCAGTACCTTTTTCCCTTATATTCTTCATTTCAACCAAATTGTCTATTTAATCTTTTATATGGAAACCCAAATTTGATGGAGCAGGATTCATAAATAAAATTTTTGAGTGGAGTTGCAAGTTGCTTTACTTTTAGAATTATGTCTTGTTATCTGGATTGTTTGGTCCTCCACATATTATTTTACCTTAACTAGTGGCATAATTTCTGGCCCCTGATGTCTACCTCCATTTTTGGAAAGGCTGTCTCATGTAGTGGAAAGAGTGCAGATATGGAGTTAGGGAAACATAATTGAATTTTGACTTTGTTACCTATTAGCTTTGACTTTTCATAAGTTACATAGCCTCCTGTACATTTCCTAGATTGCAATGGCCCTATGTACTTTACCTACTTTATGGGTTGTTCATAGGAGTTAATTTGAAAATGTCAAGTTCTTTTGTAAATTATTATACATTATAGCAGTTTAAGTGGTTGCTGATATTTCTTATTCCTAGTTCATTTAATAGCAGTCTTAGTTTTTCCTGTGTTCTCTCATATTAAAGATAATGAGAGGAATAGAAGAGGGTTAATTTTTTTAAAGATTTTATTTATTTATTCATGAGAGACACAGAAAGAGAGAAAGGCAGAGACACAGGCAGAGGGAGAAGCAGGCTCCATGCAGGGAGCCTGACTTGAGACCCGATCTTGGGACTCCAGGACCACGCCCTGGGCCGAAGGTGGCGCCAAACTGCCAAGCCACCCAGGCTGCCTGGTAAATTTTTTTATATGAAAAAGTAAAATGGGGTCATAGAAAATTGGAGAAAGAATGAGAAAATGACAATAATTTATAGATATACTATATAGTGAAGACTTTTATAGGGCTTGACATATTTTTCTGAATATTTTGCCTATACAAATAGGAATTTTTTATTGTATCTTGTTTTGCAAAAATTTCGTTATGTTATTTTATTGCTACCAGTACCAATAACATTTTTTTATTTTTCCTTTGCTTTGAAAACTTTATATTTCAGTGCCCATACAATATTCTATTTTATGGATTACCAAAATTTATTTAGTCACTTACTGTTTACTACTATTTGTAGGTAGTGAGATTTTCACTGTTAGAAATACTGCATTGATGAATATATTTGAGGAAAAATCTTTCCTTGAAAATCTTGGATTAAATATTTGAACTTTAAAGAATCTATAATATGTAGCCAGCAGTAGTATATGAGAGTACCTATTTCATGGCATTGTCTCTGGCTTTTTGTGTTTTTTATAATGAAATAATTTAGGTTTGCCAAAATGTATAAAGACTAATTTAATGATACTTTTATACTCTCTACTGTGCTTAAAAATTTAAATATTATACGGATGCCTGGGTGGCTCAGTCAGTTAAGCATCCAACTTTTGATTTAAGCTCAGATCATGATCTCAGGATAGTGAGATTGACCTCCACCTTGGGCTCCACATTCAGCAAAGAGTCTGCTGCAGATTCTCTCCTTCTCCCTCCGCCCCTCTGCTTTCTCCTGAGAGCACAGGTGCACAGACATTCTCTCTGTAAAATAAATAAATCTTTTTGAAAGGAATTGAAACATTGTACATATGATTATAATTTCCTTTGCATTCTTTGCAAATGTTAATTTTGCATTCTTGTTCCTCACTTTTATACCTAAACACATTATACTTTTCTCAAATAAGTGTAATGCTGATTTTTTTACAGTTTTATTGGGGTATAATTGACAAATTTTAAAAAATGTATAAATTTGATTTATTCAATATGATATTCTGATATATGTCTACATCGGGAAATTATTACTGTAATCAAGCTAATTAACATATCAATTATCCCTCATAGTTACCTTTTTCTTTATGGTTAGACTGCTTAGGGTCTACTCCCATAGCAAATTTCAAGTATGTAATATAGTATTAAGAACTATAGACACTGGGATCCCTGGGTGGCTCAACGGTTTAGCGCCGCCTTCAGCCCAGGCGTGATCCTGGAGACCTGGGATTGAATCCCACATCAGGCTCCCTGCATGGAGCCTGCTTCTCCCTCTGCTAGTGTCTCTGCCTCTCTCTCTCTCTCTCTCTCTCTCTCTCTCTGTCTCTCATGAATAAATAAATAAAATCTTAAAAAAAACTATAGACACTGTCTGTATATTAATCTCCAGAACGTATTCATCCTGCATAACTAAAACACTATATCCTTTGACCAACATCTCCCCATTCCCCACACCTCCACCACTCGGAAACCAACATTATACTTTCTGCTTTTGTGAGTTTGACTTTTTCAAATTCTACGTTTAAGTGAGACTGTGAAGTATCTGTTTTTCTGCATTTGATATGTTTCACTTAGCATAATATCCTCCATCAATGCTGTCATAATGGGAAAGTTTTTTTTCTTTGTATTTTAAGGTTGGATAACATTTTGTTCAATACAGGTACCAAATTTTCTGAATCCATTTATCCATTGATGGCAAATTAGGTTGTTTCTATATCTTGTCTACTATAAGTAATGCTACAGTGAACATAGGAGTATAGATAAATAGGTATCTCTTGAAGATCTAGATTTCATTGCCTTTGCATATATACCCAGAGGTTTGATTACTGAATCACATAGTAGTTCATAGTAATATAAATGTAATTATAAATATACACACACTTATTTTTATTATGAGTACAGTTGACATAGAATATTATATTAGTTTCTGGTATAAAACAGTGATTCTATAATTCTGTACATTACTCAATGCTTACCTTGATAAGTCAGCATCTATCACTCTATGGTATAATAGTATTATAGAAGATGTTCCCCATGCTATACTTTCATTTCTGTGACTTATTTATTTTATAACTGTAAGTTTATACCTCTTAACTCCTTACTTATTTTGGCTATTGCCCAACTGCCTCCTCTCTGGCAACCACCAGTCTATTCTTTGTATTTGTGTTCGTTCTTTTCTTTCTTTCTTTCTTTCTTTCTTTCTTTCTTTCTTTCTTTTTTTCTCTTTCTTTTTGATTCTACATATAAGTGAAATCATATGATATTTGTCTTTCTCTGTATCACTTATTTTACTTAGCATAATACCCTCTAGGTCCCTCCATGTTGCTGCATAAGCCTAAGTAATATTCCTCTGTGTGTGTGTCTGTCTGTGTATATGTGTGTATGTGTTTATACCTGCTTCTTCCTTATCCATTCGTCTATAGATGGTCACTTAGGTTGCTTCCATATTTTGGCTGTTGTAAATAATCCTGCAGTAAATATAGGATAGGGGTGCATGTATCTTTTGAATTAGTGTTTTTGTTTTCTTTGGGTGAATACTCAGTAGTAGAATTACTAGAATATATAATATTTTTATTTTTAACTTTTTGAGGAGCCCCTTTACTATTTTCCATGGTGGTTGCATCAGTTTACAATCCGAACAGTGCATGATGGTTCCTTTTTCTCCTTGCCAATACTTCTTAATTCTTATTTTTTTGATACTAGTCATTCTGACTGGTGTGAATGATATCTTGTTGTGGTTTTGATTTGCATTTCCCTGATAATGAGTGATGTTGAACATCATTTCATGTATCTGTTGGCCATCTGTATGTCTTCTTTGGAAAAATGTTTATTCAGATCTTCTGCCTATTTTTAAATTGGATTATTTGGGGGAATTAGTATTGAATTGTGTAAGTTCTTTACATATTTTGGATATTAACCCCTTATGGGTTATATCATTTGCATGTATCTTCTCCCATTTGGTAGGCTGCCTTTTCATTTTGTTGACGGTTTCCCTTGCTGTGCAAAAGCTTTTTATTTTGATATAGTCCCAATAGTTTATTTTTGTTTTTGTTACCCATGCCTGAGGACACATATCCATATCCATAAATATGTTGCTAAGGGTAATGCCCAAGAGATTATTGTGTATGTTTTCTTCCAGAAGTTTATGGTTTCAGGTCTCACAGGCCTTAAATCTAATTTGAGTTTATTTTTATGTATGTTGTAACAAAGTGGTCCAGTTTCATTCTGCATGTAGCTGTCCAGTTTTCCCAACATCATTAATTGAAGAGACTGTCTCTTCCCCATTATATATTCTTGCCTGCTTTGTCATAGATTAACTGACCAAATAAACATGTGTTTATTTCTGATGCTCTATCCTGTTCTGTTGATTTTTGTGTCTCTTTTTCTGCTAGTACCATACTTTTTTTGATTACTATAGGTTTGTGTATGTCTTTGAAATTTGAGATTGTGATACCTCCAGCTCTGTTCTTCTTTTTGAAGATTCCTTTGGTTTTTTTGGATCTTTCGTGGTTCCATTCAAATTTTACGATTGTTTTTTCTAGTTCTGTGAAAAATACTATTGGTATTTTGATAGAGATTGCATTGAATCTGTGTTACTTTGGGTAATATGGACATTTTATTTTTTTATTTTTATTTTTAAGATTTTATTTATTTTTTCATGAGACACACACACACAGAAAGAGAGAGAGAGAGGCAGAGACACAGGCAGAGGGAGAAGCAGGCTCTGTGCAGGGAGCCTGATGTGGGACTCGATCCCAGGACTCCAGGATCATGCCCCGGGCTGAAGAAGGCATGCGCTAAACCGCTGAGCCACCCAGGGATCCCCTAATATGGACATTTTAACAATATTAACTTCTTTCAATCCATGAACATAGTGTATCTTTTCATTTGTGCTATCTTCAGTTTCTTTCATCAAAGTCTTATAGTTTTTGTAATATAATTTTTTCATCAATCCTTGGTTAAATTTATTCCTAAGTATTTTATTATTTTTAAAAAGATTTTATTTATTTATTCATGAGAGACACCGAGAGAGAGGCAGAGACACAGGCAGAGGGAGAAGTAGGCTTCCCTGCGGGGAGCTGGATGTGGGACTCCATCCCACGATCCCGGGATCATGACCTGACCCAAAGGCAGACGTTCAACTGGTGAGCCACCCAGGTGTCCCTAAGTATTTTATTCTTTATGGTGTGGTGGTAAATGGGATTGTTTTCTTAATTTCTTTTTCTGCTAATTTTTTATTAGTATATAGAAATGCGAGATTTCTTAGTTTTATATCTTAGTTTATATGCTGATGAATCCATTATTAGTTCTAATATTTTTTTGTAGTCTTTAGGGTTTTCTGTATATAATATGTCATCTGCAAATGGTGGCAGTTTTCCTTCTTCCTTTCTAATTTAGATCCTTTTTATTTATTTTCTTATCTGATTGATGTGGCTAGAACTTCTAGTACTATGTTAAAAAATGCGATGAAAGTAGATATCCTTGTCTTGTTCCTGATCTTAAAGGAAAAGGTTTCAGCTCTTTGCTACTTAATAGGATGTTAGTTGTGGATTTTTAATATATGGCCTTTATTATTGAGCTATGTGCCCTTTAAACCCAGCTTTTTGAGATCTGGGATCATGACCTGAGCTGAAGGCAGATGCTCAACCACTGAGCCACCCAGGTGCCCCTATCGTTTCTTCTGTTAATTTGATATATCATAATGATTTGTGAATATTGAAATATCCTTTATCCCTGTAATCAATTCCAGTGATGAGTGATCCCTTTAAGGGATTGTTAAATTTGGTTTGCTAATAATTTTTGAGGATTTTTGTATCTATGTTCATCAAGGATATTGGCCTGTAGTTTTGGTTTCTGTAGTGTTTGTCTGGCTTTAACATTAGGATAGTGCTGGTCTCAGAGGATAAATTCCTTCGTCTTCTTTCTTCTATTTTTTTTTGGAATAGTTTGAGAAGAATAAATGATAACTCTTCTTTAAATATTTGGTGGAGTTCATCTGTCAAGCCATTTGGTCCTGGATTTTTGTTTGTTGGGAGTTTTTTTTTTTTTAAGATTTTATTTATTCTTTTGACAGAAGAGAGAGCACAAGTGGGAGGGTACTGAGGAAGGGGGAGAAGCAAGCTCCCAACTGAGCAGGGAGCCTAAGGCAGGGCTTGATCTAATGACTCTAATGACCTGAGCCAATGGCAGGTGCTTTACCGACTTAGCCACCCAAGTGCCCTTGTTGGGGCTTGTTAAATTTCCATTTCAGTTTTGTTACTGATAATCTGTTTAAACTTTCTATTTCTTCATGATTCAGTTATAGAAAATTGTATATTTATAGGAATTTATTTCTTCTAGTTTTACCAATTTGTTGGCATATAATTTTTCCCAGTATTATAAATCTTTGTATTTCTGCAGTGGTGGTTGTGATTTCTGTTCTTAATTTATAATTTTATCTATTTGAATTCTCTCTTCTTGATGAGACTGGGTAAAGGTTTTGTTGATCTTTTGAACATGCTTTTAGTTTCTTCCATTTTTTCTTTTTTTATTTTTTCAATCTAATCTTTGTTATTTACTTCATTCTCTTTATTTTGGAAATAGTTCATTTTTCTAATTTATTAAGGTATAAGATTAAATTTTTGAGATTTTTCTTGAATCTTGAGTTATGTCTATATTGTTACTTCCCTCTTAGGATTGTTTTTTCTCTGTCCCAAAGATTTGGACTGTTGTATTTCATTTTCATTTGTCTCCATGTATTTTTTTATTTCCTCTTTGATTTCTTATTTGACCCATTGATTTTTTGGTAGCATGTTGTTTAGCCTCCATGTATTTATGTTTTTTCTTGTAATTGATTTATAGTTTCATACTATTGTGGTTGGAAGAAATGCATGATATATTTTCAATCTTCCTAAACTTATTGACACTTGTTATGTGATCTGGTCTAGTGTGTCATTCATTGTCACTGTGTACTTACTGATTTTGTTTGGATGACCTATTCACTGACGTAAATAGGGTGTTAAATTCACCTACTATTGTTATATGTAAATGACAGTTTCTCCCTTTGTGACTGTTAATATTTGCTTTATGTATTTAGATGTTGCCATATTGAGTGCATAGAAATATATAATTTTATATACTCTTGTTTAATTAATCCCTTTATCATTATGTAATGCCCTTTTTGTTTCCTACTTTGTTTTAAAATCTTTTTTTTTTTTTAAGATTTTGATTATTTATTCATGAGAGACACAGAGAGAGCGAGAGAGGCAGAGACATAGGTAGAGAGAGAAACAGGCTCCATGCAGGAAGCCTGATGTGGGACTCGATCCTGGGACTCCAGGATGACACCCTGGGCCAAAGGCAGGCGCTAAACCGCTGAGCCACCCAGGGATCCCTGTTTTAGAATCTGATACAAGTATTGCTACCCCAGCATTATTTTTCCCACTTCCATTTGCACAGAATATCTTTTTCTGTTTCTTCATTTTCAATCTTTGGGTGTCTATAGGTATGAAGTGAGTCTCTTGTAGTCAGCATATATATGGGTCTTGTTTTATTTTTAATCTAATCTATGTCATGTCTTGATTAGAGCATTTAATCCATTTACATGAAAAATTATTGGTACGTATATACTTAATGTCATTTTGTTAAAATTGTTTTCTGGTTGTTTTTATAGTTCTCTGTTCCTTTCTTTTTTTGCTCTCTTCCATTGTGATTTGATGCCCCCTTTTTTTTAAAGTGATGTGATTTGATTCCTTTTACTTTATTCTTTTCATGTCTTATTATCTTGGTTGCTCTCCATTCCTCTGTCTCCCAGATCACTGATTTGTTCTGCATCCTGTAATCTGCTGTTAATTTCCTGTACTGTATTTTTCATTTTAGTTATCATATTCTTTAGCTCTGACTGGTTACTTTTTTTTCTCTCTTTGTTGAAGTTCTGTTGTACATCCAGTCTTCTCTTAAGTCCAGGAGGTATCTTTATGACCATTACTTTGAACTCTTTATGAGGCTTATTCCTCATATATTTGTCACATATTCCTTTGTCTTCATTTTTTCTAACACTTTGTGTTTTTTTTCTGTGTTTAACTGGCTGGCTATATCTCCTGGTCTTGAAAGTAGTGACCTTGTGTAGAAGGGGTCCTGTGGTGCCCTGTAGAAAATTCCCCCTTGGTCAGTAGAGCCACTGTGACAGCTTCGTGCCCACCAATGGTCAGGGCTTGCTCTCTATGCTGCCAGCTAAATGGCCTAGCTGCAGGAACTGTCAGTACACTGGTGTGTAGGGTTATATTCTCCCTTCACTGGGACAGGAGTTGCTTTGTAGGGGGTCTGGGTCTCGTCTGGGCTGCCTACAGGGTGTAACAGGGCAGGAGTCACTTTGCAGGGGTGCTTGCTGAGGTACACAGGTTGGGGTGGGGGCATGTATACAGGGGAACTCCAGGATGGGGCAGGTGGTGCTAACAAGGTAGGGGAAGTGTGTTAGGACTGGCTCCTACAAGCAACCAGCTATTTCCACTGGGGGAGGGAAAGAAAAATGGCACCCATAAGCACTTTGTTTCTGAAGAAATCTCCTGTAGATCCCTGCCCTTCGAGCACACCTCCTAAAATTAGTCACTAAATCTCCTTTGTTATATATATATCCCTGGTGCTTTTCAAACTGCTGCATCTGTGCTGTGTCTCAGGCTGAGTGATTTAGGGTGTTGGCTCTCTAGTAGTGGAGCCATGGTTTGGTCCTTTGTAGACTTCTTGCTCTCCCAGAGTTAAGCCTCACTGATTTTTAAAGCTCCTGGACTTACGCTCATGGATTTTCAAAGCCAGACATAATGGGGACTCAGCTTCCCATTGCAGGTCCTTAGGGCTGGGGATACCTGGTGTAGATTCTGATCCCCTCATTTCTTCATGCTTGTGATGTCCTTTCCGTTTGTGATTAGTCACACTAGGCTTTTAGTATCTGACCTTGTATCTGCCCTCCCTACCCTCTTCAATGCAGCCCTCTCTCTCTGACTAGCTATGGAAGATCTGTTCTAGGAGTCTGCAGGTTGTTTTCAGTTAGTTGCAGTAGGTATAGTTGTTGCCTCAGGGTGTTGTGGGACAAGGTGAGCCATCTTCTTCACACTCCTGAGTTTAAAAATCCCACACAGTAGTTCTATTTTAATTTTTTGAGGACCCTCCATAATGTTTTCCATAGTGGTTGTATCAATTTACATTCCCACCAAAAGTACACAAGGTCTCTCTTTTTTTCACCCTTATCAGTAGTTAGTTGTTACCTCTTTGTCTTTTTGATGATGGCCATTCTAACAAGTGGGAAATTACATCTTATTTTGATTTTTATTTCCATTTCCCCAGTGCTTAATGATTGGAGCCCCTTTTCATATATCTGTTGGACATTTCATGTCTCCTTTGAGAAAATATTTAGGCTCTCCTCCTGCTTTTTAATTGGATTGGGTTGTATGACTTTGTTATATATTTTGCATATTGACCCTTTATTAGTTATATGATTTGTAAATATTCCTTCATTCTTTAGACTGCCTTATCATTTTGTTGATTGTTTCTTTTGCTGTGCATAAGCTTGCTAGTTTGATATAGTCCCACTTTTTGATTTTTGCTTTGTCTTTCCTTTTGATGTCATAAGCAAAAATTGTTGCCAAGATTAATGTCAAGGAGTTTCTTCTCCATATTCTTTTAGGAATTTTATGGTTTTAGTTCTTTAAATCTTTAAGCTATTCCAAGCTCATTTTGTAGGTGGTGTAAGATAGGGGTCCAAATTCACTTTGCTTGTGATACCCAGTTTTGTCAAAACCACTTCTTAGACATTTCTTTCTCCATTGAATATTCTTGGCTCCCTTTTAAAATATTTGTTGGTCGTTTGTTTGGTTTTATATGTGGGCCCTTGATTATGTATCATTGATTGTGTCTATTTTTATGCTAGTTCCTTACTATAGTTTGAAATTAGGAAGTGTGATGCCTTCTGTATTTATTTTTCCTCAGGATTATTTATCAATTCAGGTCTTTTGTGGTTCCATGTAAATTTTAGTATTGTTTCTTTTCTATTTCTGTGAAAAACAACTTTGGAATTTTGATAGGAATTTTGAATCCTAGATGACTTTGGATACTATGGACATTTTAACAATATTGAATATTCTAGTGCAGGAACACGTGCTATCTTTCCATTTCTTTCTCCTTTTCAGTTTCTTTCCTCAAAGTCGTATAATTTTCAATGTATATTGAAATATGGGGGGGGCATATATCTTTTGAATTAATGTTTTTGTATTCTTTATGTAAATACCCAGTAGTGTGATTACTGTATTGTAGGGCAGTTCTGTTTTCAATTTTTAAAGAAATGTCCATACTGTTTTTCACAGTGGCTGCATCAGTTTGCATTCTCATGCCTGGTAATTTTTCATTGGATTCTTGACATTGTAAATTTATGTTCAGTGTTTTATTTTTGTATTCCTTTAAAGAATATTGGACTTTGTTCCTGCATGCAGTTATTTGTAGATCAGTCTGATGTTTTTGAAACTTTGTTAGTATAGATCCAGGGTAGCCTTTCTTCCTGACTAGGGTGAATTTATTCCCATTATTAAGGCCCAGCCCTTTTGGGGACTCTACCTAATGCTCTGTATATATTACAAGGTCTTTTTACTCTGACTGATAGGAATATGAACTATTTTCAGTCTTTTATGACCTCTGGAAATTGTCCATTCTACTGCTTTCCAGTGGTTTTCTCCTTTGCATGGAGTAGTTTCTTCTCAGTCATGGACAGATCAATACTCAGAGTAGCCCCTCTGGTACTCTCTCTGTATGCAGCTATATTCTCCATTACTTTGCCTTCCAAATTATGTCTGCCATGGATTTCCTGAACTTTAGTGTGTGTCTGCTCCACTTGGTAAGACTGAGCTCTGTTTGGGTTTCTTATTCCCTCCCTATAGCTTGGAAACTGCCTTTTGATGGTAACCTAAAGTAATCATATAGTTTGCCTCATTAGTTTCCCTTCATGGATCATAGTCCTTTGCTACCTGTGTCCAGTGTCTGAAAATATTTTATATATTTTGTATTGTCTTCAAGTTATTTAAAGCAGCAGGGCATATCTGATGCCTGTTCCTCTCTTTGGCTAGAAGCAAAAGTTAATTCAGCTTTATATGCTGAGAAATGACCCAGAAATCTCAGACAATTTAAAATATGTAAGTCAGTATGAGCATATAGTAACTTAATACTAAGTTGAAATTATGTTGACAAAGGAGTTTTTTGTCTGATGAGTTTAATTTTATTCACATGGCATATTAAAGTTTTCACTAAAATACTGGGTATAAAAATTCAAATTTTGTTGCTATTATATTCAGAGTTTCAGATGGATCTCTCATAATGAAGTTTATTGATGAACATCATGGTGTTTGTACCTGGAAATTCTTAATGGTTAAAAATTTGTGCCAAAATATCTGTATTTAACCTTGAGAGTATGTAACTTATCATTAGCGGAGTTGTTATATTCTTACTCTTTCAGTTTAAGATTTGAAGAGGAATGTATGAGCCTGCTGAAATACAGAGCATGTATAGGATGAACTGAGATTAAAGTTAAGTGAGACTGAGTAGAACTCTAATTATAGCAATTAAGAACTACTACCAGGGGGTTGTGAGACTTTTTAGCAAAGATCTGTTAAAATACTGTAATAAATAATTATTCATACATTATAATCTTTGGTCATTTAAATAATGGATCTATTTTCTTTAAAGATTAATTCATAGATTCCCTATTGTTCTCAGTTCATAGTACCTTAGTATATCAGTAATGTTTTCATGGCACTTCGAATTAAAGAGAAGTACCCAAGAGTTTCATTGATTAAGTATTTATGTCCTAACATTGTAATAGCTATTAAAATAAACATACAAATTAAAAGGAAATAGTTATATTTTAATTAGATTTTTGACTAACCATAATTAATTGCTATAGATTGTGAGTCTGTCGGGTACTGGACAGTTTCTCCTGCCTTGTAATCAGATTGCACACTGCTACCCTTATTTCTTATTTCACATTGCTTTTGCTCTTAAAAAACTCAACTTCATAAAATGGTCAAAAACTCAACTTCATAAAGATATGATGTCATGAAAGAGATGGAGTGCAATCTAATATTGAAACTGTGAACTTCTAGCTAGTAGTCTGTGCAGTGTCCAACAGATGTGAAGTTTTGGCGTGTTTCCCTCAGACATTTAAAATGCCCCACAATGCCCCTGTCTGTTTGTTACAGCACCCGTGGGAGTCTTGGTACACATTCTGAGTAATAGAATTAACTTGTTCTCTTTTAATGTTCATTACTGTTTCATATGGAATTCTGGCATGATTAGTGTCCTAATTTTTTTATGTTGAGATAGAGAATCCTTTTTGATCATTTTTGACTAGCAGAGTTTTTTAAGAAACTGATTTTGTAATAATAAAGGAATAATATATTTGACATTTTCTTGATGGAAAAATGTTTACAGCAGGGCCTTCATAGAAAAATTATTGAATAAATTGGTTTTGTGACTATGTTTATAAATAATCAGTAATACAAAGAGAAATAATGAATGAATAAAATGTTAAAACATGATATTGAATGGGATAAAAATGTACTACATCATTACTGTACAAGGTGTAGTGAGTAAACAAAAGAAAATATGAATTTTATTATGGGGATGTATAAGGGAAAAGAATTAAAACTGAAAATAACCAAAACTATTTGAGCTGTTATTTTCTTCATAGTATCAATTATTGTATTGTAATAGAATTAGGATATTCCTGATTAATCCTTTAGGATATCTGCCTACAGTTCTAGACTATATTATGACTGAAAATGATTTTTTTAAAACGATGGGCTTTGAAGGCACCTGGCTGGCTCAGTCAGAAGAGTATGATACTCTGGATCTCAGGGTCATGGGTTTGAGGCCCACAATGGGTATAGTGATTAGTTAAATAAATAAATGTTTTAAAAATGGTGTATTTTATAAGGAAGTATATTCTGAACGATGGAAAACATTTTTGTGTAATATTATTACAAGGATATATTTGCAATTCCATGTGTTCTTAGTTTAGTATGTCATAAAACAATCATGATATTAATAGCTTATGTCTGTCAAGTGTTTATTATGGGCCATACATAGTTCCATATATTGACAGAATTCTGAATTCTTACAATTGTCCTATGGGATGGGGCCTTATTATTAGTCTTATTATATAGATGAAAGAAATGAACGACAGACAGGTTAAATAATTTGCCCAAGCCCACAGAACTAATGAGCGGCAATATGTATGTTTCCAGAGCCCCCCCCCTTTTTTTAAGATTTATTTATTTATTTGACAGAGATAGAGAGAATGCACGAGTGGTGAGAGGGACAGAGGGAGAGAAGCTCAAGTAGTCTTCCAGCTGAGCGCAGAGCCCAACACGGGGTTCTGTCTCACACCCATGAGATCATGACCTGAGCCGAAATCAAGTCATATGCTTAACTGACTGAGCTATCCAGCTGCCCCTAAAGCCTCTGTTTTTAACCACTACCCAAAGGGAAAATTATCTCACCTGCATGTTAACAAAGAAAGAAGAAAACAAGTAAATGTGATCTAAATTTTTCTTTGGTCCTACACTTAGTAAAGTATTTTATTAGTGGGTTAGATTAAAGAAGCCAAGCATAATGCTTTAAGACTTTAAGAAATAAAATAAATATATTACTTAGTGGCATTTTATTCCACTTATGTCACATTGAATTCAAGATTAAAATTGGAATATGTTTCATGATGAGTTCAAGGAATTGGTTTTAGCAAGTAGTTAATAGAAGCTAGATCTGTGTCATGAAAAAAATGACAGGTCATACTAATGATTTGAGGGATAGTATAACTATCGTTAAGCATAATTTTGAACTATAATATTGCTGGAAATAAAATATATTTGGTTTAGCTTGCCATCAATATGATACTTTACTTGTATATTTTATTTCTTAATGAATACTGTTGTTTCTTCCTTTTTTGATATACTCCCATCTCTGCAAAAATACCATTTAGTTATTTGATATGTTTTTATTGTCTTAAATCTTCTTAAAAATTATATATTTTGGGCAGCTCCTGTGGCTCAGCGGTTTAGTGCCGCCTTCAGCCAAGGGCGTGATCCTGGAGACCTGGGATCAAGTCCCACGTCGGACTCCCTGCATGGAGCCTGCTTCTCCCTCTGCCTGTGTCTCTGCCTCTGTGTGTGTGTGTCTCTCATGAATAAATAAATAAAATCTTAAAAAAATTATATGTTTTTTTTTTGCTTTTTTAAATTCTAGGTTTGTATAGATTGTGGTATAGTTTGCATACTTGATAGTACTTAATATTTTTAATTCAGAATTATTTTTTGAATGCTTAATATGTGTTTAAGATTCTACTTATATGGTGAGAGGAGAGAGAGGGCCATGGGAGGGAAAATACATATTGCTTCTCATGAAGGTGATTGTGGTAAAACTTATAATAATTAACTAAGAGATTTCTTTCTTGATCCTTCTCATTGAATAAACAAACTCTCTTCCCTGCATTTATTCTGTCTCAACAAATTGTTTGTTTTGTGTATACTATTTGTTTAAAGTTGTTAAATTTGTTAAATCATTTTTCATGATTAAGGTTTTATTTTTTAGCTGTGAGAATCTCTTTGAAATTTATAGAAAATTAAAAAAAATTATAGAAAATCAGAACTTCTGGAGATATATTTAAGATTAAAATTTAAAATCAGGAATTTTAAAACTGACACTATGTAAAGATGGGCTCTTAGTTCAGAGAGCCCATCTTTATGGTATTTTGTTATACCAAACAAATGGGTGGGTTATACATCAAACATTTATTTCTCTCAGTTATGGAGGCAAGAAGCATAAGATCAGCATGCCAGCATGCTCAGCATGGTCAGGTTTTAGTGGAGTCACCATCTTCTTATATCTGCACATAGGGGAAAGAGAGCCCTCTGGTGTCTTCATTGTCTTATAAGGCACACCGAGTGTCTAACTCCAAGTTCCTACAAATTCCCCACCCCAAATACCATCACATTGAGGATTAGATTTCAACATATGAACTGGGGAGGGCATAGGACAGCATAAACATTGTATCCATAACAGAGGTTGGGAATACAGACTTAGAAGTCACATAGACCAGAGTTTAAATCACAAATATTCTGTGTCTTCTTTATTGAAACTCTCTAGGTCTCAGTTTACACATCTGTTAAAAGGATTTTAGAAAGAGTGTTGAATGATTAGAGAAGCATTTAATTCAAAGCTTGTCCAGTAATAGGTACTCAAAAGTGATAATGACCCTTAAACAGTTCTCTCAGGTAGTCAAAATTTTGATCAGGGGACATGTGAGGAATGTCATATTTAATTTTAATCATTGAGGACTTATACAGCAAAGATTTAATTATGTGAATATTTCCTTCATTGAGTTGTGGATTCATTTATTTAGAGATTTGTGAGCTATCATTTATCCATGAACTCTATGAGTTTGTTATTTGTCAAGGTATAGGATGAGATTGAGGTATCTGCATTTGAAACAGGTTTACAGGCAATTCTGACATTCCAGAAGGCAATCTAAACTATGGAGGTGAATATTGTTGTATCTTTATGGATGGAAAAATCTGAGATACAAAATTTAAGTTTTAAAGATGTTAGGGAAAAATTTGTTCATCTCTCATTGGAACTTGCTTAATACTGAACTGTAATATCTATAAAGAAGTTATTTTTAATGATTAATGGTTAAGAACATGGCTATGGAGATAGGGCTACATGGTGTAGAATCTTGGCTTTACCACGTGGTTTGTTGTGTGACTTGAGGCAAAATATTCACTTTTATATATCTTAGTTTTCTCTCTCTTTTAAAAAATTTATCTAAGAGAGAGAGATTGAGAGAGAGAGAGAGAGAGAGAGAGAGAGAGAAATAATGAGCAGGGAAGGAGCAGAGAGAGAAGCAGGTTCCTCGCTGAGTAGGGAGCCTGACATGGGGCTCAATCCCAGCACCCTGGGATCATGACCTGAGCCCAAGGCAGACACTTAACCAACTGAGCCACTCAGGTGCCCCCTTAGTTTTCTCTTTTGTAAAATGAAAATAACAATAGAATTGAGTTAATGCATGCATAGTAGTTATAATAATGCCTAGCACATTATAACTGTAACATCACCACCATCCCATGTTGTAGTTTATGTTCCTTCTCAGTTTGTTTTTGTAGACTCGAGAAAAGTCAGTTAGTGTTTTCTAAATAATAGGATTTCAAGAGTAACTTGCAGCCTTTTTGATGTTATTATTGTTTCTTAATTTTAAACCTAATTTGCAATTTGTTAATCCTTAGAATAATGTGTTTTATACTTGAATACTCAAATTGAGAAATATATCTTAAGTCTCAAATTGAAGGTGTTCAGAATCTACTAATGTTAATATTTTTAACTTTTTTGTATATAATGTTGTCAAATGAATTTGCCTCTGGAGAAATTGCTTTATTTTCCTATTTGTTTTTTTTAATTTCTAAATACATAAGCTTAATGTATCACGTATCAATCTTAGATTCTTGTTTTGCTTTCTTTTTAACATTTATTTTTTACTATTTGATGGTCTCTTCAATACTTTTTTCTTTTTACTCACTCTCCCATTTCTAGTATTCTCTCTCTAGTCTGTAAATGAAAACTCAGTCCTGGAATATGAGAACTATAAAAAGGAATAAAAGAAGGCAAGATGAGTTTCAGTATTTTTTTCATGTTTATTTAGGATATGCATGCATTGTTGAATATTTGTATTTAAAGATTTAACCTCATAGAAGATGAAAGATTATCTCATATTTATGTTTCCAGTTAGATGCTTAATAAGCAGGCTGTTGTTATAAGGTTATATTATACACTCTCACCACTGGGAAAACCTCCCTCCTGCTCCATTCCACTCTTAAACACATGGGTTGCACAGCTGCTATATGGTTGTACACTATCCCATGTGTATTAAGCAAACACAGCCTGCAAAAGGGTTGCATTTTGGAGCATGGAAGTAGCATGGCTGGTTGGAGACCCCAGAAGTGTTGCTGCCAGAATTCTTCCATCTGGCAGCAGTGCTGCTAGGCAGTTCCACACAGGGCATAAATATATTTTACTGAGTACTTTTCCTGATGCAACAGCCATGAATGCCTAGGCAGAGAGATAGACGGATGATGGGAAGATAGTCAAAGGAACTAACAGAAAGGTGTTTAATTGGAACCACTCTACTGTTTAAGGTAAAATGATGAACAGTAAAGTATGAAAAAACACATTTGAACTCTTATTTTTGCAAGAAGCTTGACAAATAGCCTTTTAATTTTTATGAAGACCTTTAAAGAATTGTGAAATTGTACTGAAGCATAGTTACTTTAAAATTTTAGCCTTTATATAAAGGCTAACACAAGTATAATATTTAAGGCAAAATAATTATGATTGTCATTATTTGATGTAAGTTTATTTCTAGTTTCATTAAAAATTCCCAGAACATTGAACATAAGTCAACATTCCACGGAGAAGGAAGTATTATGCAGCTTGCATGTGTGCATATCTGCATATCGGAGCACAAAATATTGACATGATAATTGCAGTCAAGCCTGAGTGAACAGTGGCCTGTGGGAATTCAGCTGGTGTTGTACCAACTGGATGGCTGCTCAGGACACAGTTTGAAATGCAAGGTGCAAGTTAGCACTTTATTCAGCACAGGCAGGCATCATTTAAAAATCCTTGGGGGCAACCCTGGTGATGTGCAGATGTTAAAACAGTCTGTTCTGAAGTGCTGATATTTTTGAACAGTGTAAAAGACTTCTAGATTCTGAGTGAAAAATATTTGCACAATTATTAAAGACATATAATACACAATCTTTTCCAACTCTTTTCTGGATGTTTTAGATAATGAATGTTGAGTATATACAGAAGTATCTGGATATGTAGTTAAAAGAAGAAACAGGAAAATCAGGAACCGAGTAAAGTCATTTAGTTTCTAACTATAAAACAGAAAATGAGTTTCAACTTTGGATATTTAGAAATGATGTTGAATAGACAAGGATATCTAAAATAAAGATAGGTTATTTAGTAATAAATATATTAAATCTAAGCTGTTATGTTCTAGTAAATTATTGCTTTTCTATATGGAGTTCCATGAGTACACCATAATTTACAAATTCAGATTAAGATGCTGTAGTCTAATTCTATTCTTTATTCTACCTGATTGAACAAGAAAAAAAATAATTCACCAGTTTTTATGTGTCAGGCAGAATCTTCTGGCACACGTTTTGCCCTTATATATAGGTTAAATATATTTTTCATATGTAAAATATACATAGAAATTCTGGATAATAAAAAGCAAACTCTGATCTTAAAGCAAAATAGACATTTTAAGTATACTTGGATTTCTAAAATATTTTATACCAAAGGCTTTAGGATCTGGTTTAGTAATGTATGTTTATTAAGAATGTTAAGAGTTTTTTTTTTGGTATCTATTTTTATTGTGGTGTAAAGATATTTGAAAAATATTTGTGTTAAGTTTTTCCATTTTTTCAAGGTTTCTTACTATACTATTCATAGATGTATTCTGGTACTTTATTATGCGTATTCAAAGTAGAAAAATAGTTATGAAACAGTTCATGAATAAAAGTATAATTTGATAATGGTATAATTCTCATTTCCCTAAACTTCCATTTTTATCAGTCTTACTGTTTTAGAATCTTAATGTTAACCAGAAATTGAGAAGGCATTTAAATGGAAAGTCATTAATAATAAAATCTACATTTTAATAGATTCAGTGCTCAAATGAAAGAAAATGTTAGTCCAACTAGGTTTATTTTGTGCATTATTGTTATTTATCTGTTAATTAAGAATAATCAATGTCAGTATTGCTTCTTTATTTTCTTTGTTTTCTAAATCAGACCAATATCATTGCCTCATTTATAGTTAAATGTTTCTTTTAGACTCTAATATTTCATTTTTGACATCTCATTAAAAATGGGCTCAAACCCAGAAAATATGATCCTGTCATATTGTATAATATATGGCATGGTCTATAACACAGTAAAATTTTGTTTCTTAATGATTTAGAATAATTTCTCAGATTTTTGAGTTTAGAAAAATGGCAAAAAGTTAACGTGGTAATTCATGTGGCTAAGTACAGCAATGATAAATGTTTAAATGGGTAGTACTCTTGGGAAAAGTGATTGGAGCTTTAAATTTGTACACATTTGACAGCGTCTCTTCACTTCATTTTTCATCCTAAAGAAGTCTGCAAATATTCTTAGCTCACATCATTATTGCACATCAGTGGTTCTAATTAGCTAAACAGGAGTTTGTCTCAGTCATTGATCATCATCAACTTCTTGACAGTGTCTTTTTTTTAGGAACCTTTTTGTTATGTATTATAAATACATAGAATATATTAATTGAATTGACCAGATAGGTTGGTGATTATTTAAACTTGAAACTTTTTTTCATTATATTAAGTAAAAAATATTGTATTCATATTGTAGCGCTGTTTTCTCTTGGGAGCATATTCCTCTTTTGGAAATATTACATACCATGTACCACCAGGAGGAGCTGCTGGACAAATCTCTATATAGATTTTGAATTGATTTTCTTTTCTAATTTCAAAACTGTAATATAATCGTCAATTTTGGAGGCTTTTTGGTTTAAAATGCATCATTGAAGTATATTCAAAGTTTATATTTGACTTGAAGTTTATATTTCATTTATGACGTATGTTTTTAGTATTATTCCACTTAATCGGTTATTGTTATTTCAGTGACTCTCAGACTGTAGTGTGTGTCAGCACCATTTAAGGCTTTGTGCCTTAGTTTAGGCTATTATAACAGAATACCATAGCCTAGGTGGTTAAAAAGCCAAATATTTATTTCTCACATTTCTGGGGGTTAGGAAGTCCAGTGTCAAGGTGACTGCTGATTCCTTCCTTGTGAGAGCTCTCTTGCAAAGAGCTGTGTTCTTGCTATGGTTTCACATGATTGAGAAGGAGATCATCTTTCTCATGTCTCATAATAGATTCCCTAATCTTATTCATGAAGGCTCTACCTTCATGACTTCCGAAAGGCCTCACCTGCAAAAACCAGCAGACTGGGGATCAGGGTTTCAACAAATGAATATGAAACATTCAGTTGATAGCACTTTGTTATGGTTAAACAGATTTCTGGGTCATACTCTAGATTTTCTGCCCTTAGAGAGGGTAGAAGAGAGTTCCTAGGTGATGCTGATGCTACTTCTCTGATGACCTAGAGTACAGGAACCACTGTGTAGATTGTTAAGTGAGTTTATATACATAATTGTGTCATAGGAAATAACGATTCTGATGGCAAGTTTGTTTGGAAGCTGTAGTAATGCTTTTGTTTGGGTTCTGTGGCATATAGTCTAGTTTTATTCCTATCGCACTTAAAAAGACCACCAGAATGTATTTTGACACTGGTGGGGATTTTAGACTTTTTTTCTATTTACAAGAGTGGATTAGAAAGACTCTATCCCTGTAAATTAAACTAATTCATGGGAATTTAAAGTTAGACTCATAGCGTAGCCAGAAAGCAGCTTGCAGGAGGTTTCTGACTAATTAATATCTTACATGTTACACATCCTGGGTCTTTCTTCCTTTTGGAATTTGAAGCTATTTTCCCCCAAATCCGTATACCTTGAATTGGTGTAGTACTCTTTTGCAATACTCATGATTTTCTAATATCAAATTAAAAATTCAAGTGATAATTTGAGAGTATATATTTGTGACAAATGAAAGAGAAAGGGTATATATATTCTTTTTTTATTAAGTTTTTAATTTTAAATCCAATATAGTTAACATACAGTGTTATGTTAGTTGCAGGTATACAATATAGTGATAAAGGGCATATATTTTTAATATATAAAATAGTTTTATAAATCAAAAAAATATAAATTGGCAGATAGATTCACTGGGACTGGAAAATTAGGAAAAAATAGGAACAAAAACATTTCAATTGATGAAAGTATATTTAATTTAACTACAAATAAAAGAATCACAAATATAAAGGGCCCAATTGAAGACAGTGGACTGTGATTACACATTAGATATTCTATCAATACTTGGTAAACAGAAAATGAAATAAAAAAGCAGGATAAAGTACAGACAGTAAAAACAGTATTCATAATACGTCATGTTTGTACTGTATACCTATATCCAGATCATGGTTCAGACTGAACATGGCTAGAGAAAAATTCTGAACCATGATGACTGGTCATTTGTGAATTTATGACCACTAACCTTCGTGGTCTCTAGTACTGCCCAGTTGGTATCCTATTTTTTTTTATGGCTTACTTACCTTTCCACTATCCTAGAAAACTATTTGATGCTTATTCTGTTGTCAACTTCTAACACTCTTTTCCCTTCTCACTTTCAGTTATGGATAACTGTTATGAATTTGTCAAATTAATGTTGCAGAGTGGAGCACAGGGTGCTGGATGGTGAGCCATGGTTCTACAACAGACCACAAGAGAAATTGAAATAGAGGTTTCTTATACACAGGTCCTACAGGAAGTAACCAGCATGCCTGGAGGGGCCACATGAGGAAGTCACAGCACAGTATGGAGATACACAGGACCCGGGGCACAAGCCTTTATGAGGCTTCATGAGTGGAGTGCTTTGGGGTTTCCAGGCTCAGTGGGATTGGTCAAACCAAAAGAGCCAGGTTTTTGTCAACTCTCTGTGGAGGGGTCTTATATAAGGGAAAGGCTTTGGGATGCAGGGTAGACTATTATTCAGAAGGGCTGTTGGAGAAGTTATATCAAGAATTTAACTTGTGCCTCTGCTGCTATCCAGGGCATTTGCATGAGCTAGTTTCATTTAAGATTACTTCAGGCTGCTTGGCCAAACCAAGTGGAATTCAAAGCAGCAATCATGGAGTAGCTTTAGCTAAACTCTTGACAATCCCCTTGGTTTCTACACCACTGAGTAAATAGGAGCTTTTATTTATTTTTTCTTTTTTTTAATAAATTTATTTTTTATTGGTGTTCAATTTACCAACATACAGAATAACACCCAGTCTCATCCCGTCAAGTGCCCCCCTCAGTGCCCGTCACCCATTCACCCCCACCCCCCGCCCTCCTCCCCTTCTACCACCCCTAGTTCGTTTCCCAGTGTCTCCCTTTCTGATATTTCCCACACATTTCTTCTCCCTTCCCTTATATTCCCTTTCACTATTATTTATATTCCTCAAATGAATGAGAACATATAATGTTTGTCCTTCTCCGATTGACTTACTTCACTCAGCATAATACCCTCCAGTTCCGTCCACGTTGAAGCAAATGGTGGGTATTTGTCATTTCTAATGGCTGAGTAATATTCCATTGTATACATAAACCACATCATCTTTATCCATTCATCTTTCGATGGACACCGAGGCTCCTTCCACAGTTTGGCTATTGTGGACATTGCTGCTATAAACATTGGGGTGCAGGTGTCCCGGCATTTCATTGCATCTGTTATCTTTGGGGTAAATCCCCAACAGTGCAATTGCTGGGTCGTAGGGCAGGTCTATTTTTAACTCTTTGAGGAACCTCCACACAGTTTTCCAGAGTGGCTGCACCAGTTCACATTCCCACCAACAGTGTAAGAGGATTCCCTTTTCTCCGCATCCTCCCCAACATTTGTGGTTTCCTGCCTTGTTAATTTTCCCCATTCTCACTGGTGTGAGGTGGTATCTCATTGTGGTTTTGATTTGTATTTAACTGATGGCAAGTGATGCAGAGCACACTCAAATTAATATAATCATGAATGAGAAAGGAGAGATCACTACCAACACCAAGGAAATACAAACGATTTTAAAAACATATTATGAACAGCTACACACCAATAAATTAGGCAATCTAGAAGAAATAGACACATTCCTGGAAAGCCACAAACTACCAAAACTGGAACAGGAAGAAATAGAAAACCTGAACAGGCCAATAACCAGGGAGGAAATTGAAGCAGTTATCAAAAACCTCCCAAGACACAAGAGTCCAGGGCCAGATGGCTTCCCAGGGGAATTCTATCAAACGTTTAAAGAAGAAATCATACCTATTCTACTAAAGCTGTTTGGAAAGATAGAAAGAGATGGAATACTTCCAAATTCATTCTATGAGGCCAGCATCACGTTAATTCCAAAACCAGACAAAGACCCCACCAAAAAGGAGAATTACAGACCAATATCCCTGATGAACATGGATGCAAAAATTCTCAACAAGATACTAGCCAATAGGATCCAATAACACATTAAGGAAATTATTCACCATGACCAACTAGGATTTATCCCCGGGACACAAGGCTGGTTCAACACTCGTAAAACAATCAATGTGATTCATCATATCAGTAAGAGAAAAACCAAGAACCATATGATCCTCTCATTAGATGCAGAGAAAGCATTTGACAAAATACAGCATCCATTCCTGATCAAAACTCTTCAGAATGTAGGGATAGAGGGAACATTCCTCAACATCTTTAAAGCCATCTATGAAAAGCCCACAGCAAATATCATTCTCAATGGGGAAGCACTGGGAGCCTTTCCCCTAAGATCAGGAACAAGACAGGGATGTCCACTCTCACCACTGCTATTCAACATAGTATTGGAAGTCCTAGCCTCAGCAATCAGACAACAAAAAGACATCAAAGGCATTCAGATTGGCAAAGAAGTCAAACTCTCCCTCTTCGCCGATGACATGATATTCTACGTAGAAAACCCAAAAGCCTCCACCCCAAGATGCTAGAACTCATACAGCAATTTGGTAGCGTGGCAGGATACAAAATCAATGCCCAGAAATCAGTGGCATTTCTATACAGTAACAATGAGACTGAAGAAAGAGAAATGAAGGAGTCAATCCCATTTACAATTGCACCCAAAAGCATAAGATACCTAGGAATAAACCTAACCAAAGAGGTAAAGGATCTATACCCTAAAAACTATAGAACACTTCTGAAAGAAATTGAGGAAGACACAAAGAGATGGAAAAATATTCCATGGTCATGGATTGGCAGAATTCATATTGTGAAAATGTCAATGTTACCCAGGGCAATTTACACGTTTAATGCAATCCCTATCAGAATACCATGGACTTTCTTCAGAGAGTTAGAACAAATTATTTTAAGATTTGTGTGGAATCAGAAAAGACCCCAAATAGCCAGGGGAATTTTAAAAAAGAAAACCATAGCTGGGAGCATCACAATGCCAGATTTCAGGTTCTACTACAAAGCTGTGGTCATCAAGACAGTGTGGTACTGGCACAAAAACAGACACATAGATCAATGGAATAGAATAGAGAACCCAGAAGTGGACCCTGAACTTTATGGTCAACTAATATTTGATAAAGGAGGAAAGACTATCCATTGGAAGAAAGACAGTCTCTTCAATAAATGGTGTTGGGAAAATTGGACATCCACATGCAGAAGAATGAAACTGGACCACTCTCTTGCACCATACACAAAGATAAACTCAAAATGGATGAGAGATCTAAATGTGAGACAAGATTCCATCAAAATCCTAGAGGAGAACACAGGCAACACCCTTTTTGAACTCAGCCACAGTAACTTCTTGCAAGATACATCCACGAAGGCAAAAGAAACAAAAGCAAAAATGAACTCTTGGGACTTCATCAAGATAAGAAGCTTTTGCACAGCAAAGGATATAGTCAACAAAACTAAAAGACAACCTACAGAATGGGAGAAGATATTTGCAAATGACGTATCAGATAAAGGGCTAGTTTCCAAGATCTATAAAGAACTTATTAAACTCAACAGCAAAGAAACAAACAATCCAATCATGAAATGGGCAAAAGACATGAAGAGAAATCTCACAGAGGAAGACATAGACATGGCCAATATGCACATGAGAAAATGCTCCGCATCACTTGGCATCAGGGAAATAGAAGCTTTTAGAAGAAGCTTTTACTTCCTCCCATAACTACATCTACCAAAATACCTGAATCTGTAGTCATATTTTCTCTATTTCTTTGAAAGAATTGTTTATGCTGTCATCTAAGCCCAAACAAACTGTCTACACTAAAGACTCAAGGACCCAAGGATGTCACTCTGTGGTTCTCCTTTTTATCTCTTGCATCATCAGTATTGCTCATTGTCCTGGATCATTCCTACAAACATACATGCAATTTTATCTTCTGTCTTTTGAGAAAAATCTCTTTTGATTTCACATTTCCCTTTAAGTATTGTTCCATTTCTCTGTTCCTTTTTACAGTAAAATTCCTCTGAATAGTAATCTTTACTGTCTCCATTTTTTTCCCTTTCTCAAACTCACTCCAATTAGGATTATATAGCTACCATTCTCCTAAAACAGCTCTTGTCAGAATCACCAGTGACTTCAATACTGCTAAATTCCAGAGGTTAGTTTTCAATCTTTATCTTCTTTGGTCTTAAATATATTTGGATGATGCCTAAAGTTTTATATTTAGCGTTGACTATTTGACTTGATTCCAGACTTGTATTCCCAACCACATCTTGGATGTTGATTGGACATCTGAAATTTAACATGTCCAAATTTCAAATTTGAATGTCCCTTACTCTCCTTGTCTAGGTCTCAGATAATGTGTACTCCATCCTTCAAGTTACTCAGACAGAAGCCTTGGAAACATTCTTGACTTTGTTCTTTCTTTTATGTCTCTTATTTATTACATCAAGAAATCCTGTTAGCTCTACCTACAAAATATAAAAAAAATTACTGGTTTCTCAGTTACCACCACCATTACCTATCTTGTCTAGTTCATCTTAGTTCTCACGTGAGGTATTTTAGTTGCCTCCTGTTGTCTCTGCTTCCACTTTTGATTTTTAGAGTCTGATCTCAGCCCAAGAGCCAGTATAATACTCATGAAATATTAATTCATATTATGTTATTTCTCTACTCAAAACTATCCTCTGCCCTCCCATTTTACTGAGAGTCAGAGCCAATATATGGTTTAAAAGCCGTATATAACCTTATTTCCAGTGACAGTTCTGATGTAGGAACAAGTTAGGGGCAGATGGGGCTAGGCAGGGAAAGGTAAGGGAAAGGCCCCAGAGTCAGGCTCCTACCCGTCTCAAGGAAACAGAGATGAGACAGTAAAAACAAAAAATAAACCTGGCTCCGTAGCTCCAAAATGTTAGGGAGTATCTCCCTTTTAATGGCTACTAAGTAATCACAAAAATCCCAGATGCAGAGAAATGTTATGGAGGAGATATTAACCAGAGAGAAGGGACCCCCTTGTTTGGGCTCATGATATTTGCAAAAACATCTTGTTTGTTATTATAATAGTTATAAGTCTACCATGTTTGTTCTAAATATCCACCCTGATATTTATTGTTTTAATTAATTTTTAAAAGAATTTTTTTAAAAGTTGAGAAAGAGAAAGGGAGAGAGAGAGAGAGAGAAGCAGGTTTCATGCAGGGAGCCCGATGTGGGACTTGATCCTGGTACTCCAGGATCACTCCCTGAGCCGAAAGCAGCCACTTAACCACTAAGCCACCCAGGCAACCCTTCACCTTGATATTTATATATATTTTTTCACTCATATTTATAAGAAATTTACCAGGTTTCCCGGTCAGTTTCCTATAAAAGACTGTAAAAGCCCTCTGTGGCAACCCTGTCAGGACCCCTCTTACTTTTGAGGGCTTTCTTTGTATCTCTGCTTAATAAACTTCTGTCACTTTGGTCAGTCTCTCTTGGTCTGCGAGATTCATTATTTACTCCATGAGACAAGAAACAAGCTCTCCCATATTAATTCTGTCCTTAGCCACCATTGTCCCCTTGTATGGACATTACTATTTTGCTGTTTTTTGGATACATTGGTTGTGCTCCTGCCTCAGTGGCTTTGCACTTGCTGCTGGTCCCAAGGCCTGGAAAACTCTTCTCTGAAATCTTCATAAGTATTCCTTCCTTCCTTTATGTTTCTGCTTACCTATCATCTTTAAGGGCAATCATTTTTAAATTATCCTATACAAAATAGCAACAACCTTCCTTTTGTTTCCTAGGTCTTTAAGATGAGATATTCCTTTCTGCATTACCCTCCTTTATTGTTCTTATTATAATAACAGCCAATTGATGTATTATGTATTCACTTATGTATCATTTATTAATTCCATCAAGGCAGCACTTGGTTTATTTTGTTTGCTACAGTTTCCTAGTCCCTAGGATAATGCCTATCATATAAGTGCTTATTGAGTGAATGATGGATTAATGTGTAGATGTGTGTTTGTTTGTTAGGAATTTATTCTGGTAAGTATTTTTTCAGTCTGACGATTCTATTTGATTTAAAACATTCTCAGCAGTTACCTCCTAAAAATACTGCTTTATCTTTCATCCCATCAGTATCTACTTCTGGAACTCTTTAGGCATGCATTGGGAATCCCATGTGAAACCTATGTGTCTTAACTGTGTTTTCATATTTTTATTTTTGTTTTTTATTTATTTATTTATTTATTTATTTATTTATTTATTTATTTATTTACTTATTTATTTTTTGTTTTCCTATTTTTAATTTCATTTCCCTATGCAGTGTTCTGGATGAGTTTCTCATTGTTACCCATTTCACTTACTCTTTTTTTACATCAGGTTTGAATTAAGCCCATTGGGCTATTTTTTGATTCAGTGATGATAATTTTTATTTTCAAGGTTTTCAATGGATTTTTTTTAGATCTACTTGTTTATTGTTTTTACGATTAGTCATTCTTTTAGGTCATAATAGATTCTTATTTCAAAGTCTTTTTCAGTGTGTTCTGTTATTTTCATTTTGTCTAGAGTAATTGCTTCTTTGAATTACTGAGTTAGTGAGTGCATGTGTTGTTTGTGTGTATGTGTAGAGTATGCGTTTTCTTCTTGTGTTTTGAATTTTTTATTTGTGGTCAAATCTTTGAGTAGGAGGCTTGCTTTTACTGTTCTCTTTCTCCTTTTTCCATTATCTCTCCTTGTTTAATATCTTTTTTTCTAGATATTTGTGCTTGTCACTGAATTGGCACTCTCATCCTATTCTGAAATAGGTTTTATATTGATAGCTTGGGGCTTTTAGCCAAAAGTAACAGAGGATTTGTTATATTTAGTACCCGAGCTGTAGAGTGTTTTGGTTCAGCGCCTGATTGGGGTGCTGTCTATAAACTTTTGCCTTTCTGAACTTTCATGTAAGCCTTAGTTCCAGGCAAGAGTGGGGAGAGATTTTTTTCCAGACTCCTTTCAAGAGTTGGGAGTCCCACCCTAGTCTATGGTTTCAAACAATGGGCATAGCTATCATTCCATGTATTTTCCTATTCTGTACTGTTTCCCAATTATCTGTATGCACCAAGCTCTCTTTCACCTTAGCCTGCATTAAGATCTGGACAGTATACAACAGTTTAATCCTTGTTTATAGTATTGTATTTCTGTTTAGTTTGTAATCCTTAGACGTTTGGCTATGTCTCCTTAATTTTTTTCTTATATGTTTTTCTATTAATATTATCAATTGAGAGAACAGGAGAAAGCCTCAAAGTGTGAACTTACCATGCTTCCCAATGTATTGGAAGTCTAATTTAAGTTTTTAGAGTGTACTAGTATACCATCTGAATTTATTCCCTACAGCCAGTGGTGTGCTTTTTCTGATTGGTGTCTCTTCTTTGTTTTGTGCCTTCTAAGGCCCTCTCCTTCATTTCACTGTTTCCCAATTGAGGATTCTTTTCTTCTTTCTTACCTGTCTATTTTGAGATTCATAAGTGATTTAGGTATAGATTTCTATTTATTTTATCTGTTTTTAAAGCTTTTTAAAAATAGAAATAAATGTCCACTAAATTTCTACCCCATTTTTCGAAATGTTGTATATTGATAAAGCTCTAGTTACCTTTTGATTCTTTTTTTAAATTTTTTTTTCCTTTTGATTCTTTTACTTAAAAATGATCTTATTCTTTTTTTAAAAAAAGATTTATTTATTTATTTATTCATTCATTCATTCATTCATTCATTCATTCATTCATGAGAGGCAGAGACATAGGCAGAGGGAGAAACAGGCTTCGGGCAAGGAGCCCGATGTGGACTCAACTGCAAGACTCCAGGATCATGACTTGAGCCGAAGACAGACACAACCGCTGAGCCACCCAGACATCCCCCAAAATGATCTTATTCTTAAATTAATTGTGTATATAAAATGTTTATGTTAAGAGCGTAGTGACTTATTAATTATTTTAAATTGATATAGTGGTTATTGCAATCAAGATTAAACATGTTTTAAATATTTTTTTATCATGCATCTAAATCTGGAAACTAAAATATTCTTTTGGTATGAAGTCATCTTAGTTGTCAGTAGTTCGTAAGTTGTTGTCACTTGCCATATGGTTTCTGATTAATTCTGAAAGGGCTGTCAACCCCAGATAATTTAATTTTCTGTATATTTTTAAGTGATATTCATTTTCAGGATGTGAAGATTTAAAAGATTAGCTACCAATTTTGGCTAATAAACTATTTTTCTTTCTAGAGAAAAACAGAAATCTGAAGCTAAAGACAGAAAAGTTTTAGAAATTCTGCGAGTTAAGGATGCTAAAATACAAGAATTGGAACAGGTTGGTGTTGTAACAGAAAATACTAAAAATTAATATGTCGGAGTAGATATTTATAGTTTTTAATTTGTTTTACAATAATGTTCATTAAGAATATTAGCATCATTATGTCAAGCCATTATGATTTGAAACTAGTCAGATTTTTCTTCACTATTGTACTTTGCCTATAGCCTGTTTTCTGAATTACTAGGCTATGTTATTTATACTCTAAAACTCTTAAGATAGTATTATGGTTTTATAATAGTATCTAGCAATTATTAATTGTTTTACTGAATTTTGCCTTTTATTTTTAGCAGTTACCATTTTGTTACTAGCAGCATCATTGAAACTTAGAAATTTTCAGATAGTTTCATTTATAGAAAAATTACCAAATAACTGAGATGATCTCTTTGATCTTTTAAAAGCCTGTACTTTATATTCATACAAACAATCCCATATTTTACATATAACCAGTAAATTATACAATTACATATATATAAGATCCTATGTAATTATATAATCAGTATATTATTAGTACAAAAACCCATGTGATTGGTGCTTCCCGGAATCCTTTTAAAAGTATAAACATCTCAAAAATGAAGGAGAAAGAAATTTATTGTAAGAATGACCTATATTGTAATAAAATGTTTAAATTCACTTTGTACCCAGTTGTTCATTATGTGCTGAATTGCCTGTAATTTTTCTTGGGTAATGGTGGCTCTTTTTGGAGACTATGCTCTGAATTTTGACTTTACTTTCCTTCCTAGCCAATTGAAGTTTTGCAAGAACTTTGATCTAAGTTTGGATATTGCTATAAAGCTGTTTTATTAAAAAAATTAAAGTGGAAGCTAACAAGTAAAAGATTCAATTCTTTTTATGTTCTCTACATCCATATAATGTCTTTATAAAATAGAACATAGACTCCTATATGACATGTAAATTTGAAATTTATACATTCTCCAATGTTGTGTTTTTCTTCTAGGAAATATCATAATTGATACTATAGTGGTAAAATTTTAGAAATAACATTTTAGTCAGTTTACTCCAGGGGGGGAAAACCCAACAGTTGTACTTATTATCTGAATATCAAAAAATAGCAAAATGAATTCTACAATGGATAAATACTGTTATGTGCCTATTACCTTAATTAAGCTAGGCTAAGCTGCCTAATAGAATCTTATGACTTAAAAGTGGCAAATGTTCATTGTACTCAAACTTCATTGAGAAAAACTAGGCATATTGGCCACCCCAAGATTCAGTAGGTTTGGGAAAATGTAGACCCAGGCTGAGCAATCTATTCTTCAGTTACAACTCTGTTCTATAGAAGAGAATGGATTTTGCTACTCTTTGATATTCTTTTTTTTTTTTTTTTTAAGATTGATTTATTTGAGAGAGAGCGCACACATGACCAGGGGGAGGGGCAGAAAGGGAGGGAGAAGCAGACTCCCTGCTGAGCAGGGAGCCCTTTGTGGGACTTGATCCCAGGATGCTGGGATCATGACCTGAGCTGGAGGCAGACAGTTAGCCAACTGAGTCACCCAGGCACCCTATTTTTTAATATTCTTTGGTTTTAAGTTTGCAGTGCTTTAGGGAATGCTCAGGTTACCAGATCTAGATAGCTGTATATAACATACTATTTTTTAAAATGTTGACTTTTAAAAATGATAGTGTATTTCCCTTTTTCTTTGCTAAATTCTTTTTCTACTTACTCTTCTTTGGGTAGATACTATTTAATTATTTACCTTTTTTATCAGAATCACTTAACTCATGAATGAAATGTTAAATTTCTTTTTATTTTATTTTATTTATTTGAGAGAGAGCATGAGAGAGAGATAGCATATGCTGAGCACAAGGAAGGGGTAGAGGGAGAAGGAGACTCCCACTGAGCAGGGAGCCTGATATAGGGATTCCATCTCAGGACACAAATCATGACCTGAGCAGAAGGCAGATGCTCAAATCACTGAGCCACCTGGGTGCCTCAAAATATTATATTTCTATAACAGAAATTACTTATTTTTTAGGTTCCCTAATTTGCTTTCTTTAGGGGACATAATTTCTTAGCCTAAGTCATGTAAATTTTTGTTCAATGATAGTTATAATTTTCTACAAGGCATAACATATTAAATGTGTACTATCCTGTGATGGTACTGCAAAAGGAAATTCAGTTACGATTCTTGCCTTTAATGCTTTTTAAATCCCTTTGAGGAGTAGGGTGGGTATAAAAGTAAGGTACAAGTAACCATATTCTCTTACATTAGATTACAGGTTGTGAGAGGATGGGGAACCTCATGTACCTATTCACCTTTGTATCCTTGACACCCAGTATTTACCATATTGCTTGGCACATGATAGATTCTCAGTGAATATTGTTGAATGAATAATATTATTATTTTATTGAAGTAAAATTGATAGGCAATATCCTGTTAAAGTATACATCATAGTGATTTAGTATTTTTATATATTATAAAATGATCCCCACAAGAAGTCTAGTTACCACCTGTCATCATACAAAATTATTGTAAAATTAAAGACTCTTTCCTATGCTGCACATTATATCCCTATGACTTATTTATTTTATAACTGGAAGTTTGTACCTTTTAATTCCCTTCACCCATTTCACCTACACCCCACTCCCCTACCTTTTGGCAACCACCAATGTGTTCTCTATATTTATGAATCTGTTTCTGTGTTTTTGTTTGTTCCTTTATTTTGTTTTTTAGCTTCCATGTATAAGTGAAATGATACAGTGTTTGTCTTTTCTGTATGACATTTCATTTTTTTTAAGATTTTATTTATTCACTCATAGACACACACACACACACACACACACACACACACACACACACACGAGGCAGAGACACAGGCAGAGGGAGAAGCAGGCTCCATGCAGGGAGCCACATGTGGGACTCGATCCCCGGTCTCCAGGATCAGGCCCTGGGCTGCAGGTGGCGCTAAACCGCTGTGCCACTGGGGCTGCCCGACTTTTTTCATTTAGTGTAACACCCTCTAGGTCCACCCATGTCACAAACGGCAAGATCTCGTTCTTTTTTTTTTTTTTTATAGCTGAGTAATATTCTATTGTATATATACCACATCTTTATCCATTTATCTTTCTTTCTTTTTTTTCCATTTATCCTTCTGTGGATACTTAGATTGCTTTAATATTCTGGGTATTATAAATAATAGTGCAGTAAACATGGGGATTCATATATCTTTTCAAATTAGTGGTTTCATTTTTGAGGGGTAAATAGCCAGTAGTGAAATTACTGGATCATATGGTATTTCTATTTTTAACTTTTTGAGGAACCTTCAAACTGTTTTGCACAGTGACTGCACCATTACATTCCCAACACTGCATGAGTATTCCCTTTTCTTCATATTCTCACCAACACTTGTTATTTTTTGTGTTGTTGATACTAGCCATTATGACAGGTAGGAGCTGATATCTCATTGTGGTTTTGATTTGGATTTTCCTGATGACTGGTGATATTAATCATCTTTTCATTTGTCTGTTGGCCATCTGTATGTCTTCTTTGGAAAAATTTCTATTTCTTTGTTTTCTATCCATTTTTAATTGGATTATTTGTTTTTTGAGAGTTCTGTTGTATACGTTCTTTATATATTTTGAATACTCTGTATCAGATATGTCATTTGCACATATCTTACTTTACTTTTCTGTTCTTTTTTTTTTAAAGACTTTATATATTTGAGAGAGAGCGTGTGAGAGAAAGCACAGGTGGGGAGGAGAGAGAGAAGCAGGCTCCTTGTTCTGGGACTCTGGTCCCAGGACTCTGGGATCATGTCTCAAGCCAAAGGCAGCCACTCAACTAACTGAGCCACCCAGGTGCTCCAGGTTGCTTTAGTTTTGTTAATGGTTTCCTTTGCTGTGCAAAGCTTTTTATTTTGATATAGTCCCAATAGTTAATTTTTGCTTTTGTTTCCCTTGCCTTGGGAGACATATCTAGAAAAATGTGGCTATAGCTGATGTCAGAGAAATTACTGCCTGTGTTATCTTCTAGGATTTTTATGATTTCAGGTCTCACACTTAGGTCTGTAATCCATTTTAAGATTATCTTTGTGTATAATGTAAGGAAGTGGTTCAGTTTCATTCTTTTGGATGTAGCTGTCTAGTTTTCCCAACACATTTGTTGAAGAGACTTTTTCCCATAGTATATTTTTGTCTCCTTTATCAAATATTAATTGACGATATAATTGTGGGATTATTTCTGGGCTTTCTCTTCTGTTCCTCTGATCTATGTGTTTATTTCTGGGCCATTATCTTACTATTTTGATTACTACAGCTTTGGGACTACAACTTGGAATCTAGAATTGTGATACCTCCAGTTTTGTTTTTCTTTTTCAGGATTACTATGGCTCTTCAAGGCCTTTTGTGATTCCAAACAAATTTTATTATTGTTTTTCTAGTTCTGTGAAAAATGCTATTGGTATTTTGATAAGGATTGCATTAAATGTATAGATTACCTTGGGTAGTACAGATATTTTAACAATAAATGTTCTTCCAATCCATGAGCATGGAATGTCTTCCCATTTCTTTGTGTTGATTTCATCAGTGTTTTATAGTTTTCAGAGTACCAAGTATTTACAGTTGTTATATCTTCTTGTTGGATTGTGCCCTTTATTATTATATAGTGTCCTTTTTTGTGTCTTGTTACCATCTTTGTTTTGAAATCTATTTTGTCCAATACAAGTATTGCTACCCAACCTTCTTTTCAATTCCATTTACATGGTACATGCTTTTCCATCCCTTTACTTTCAGTCTGCAAGTGTCTTTAGGTCTGAAATGAATCTCTTGTTAGCAGCACATGGATAGGTCTTGCTTTTTTCTCCAGTCCATCACTCTATGTTTTTTGATTGCAGTATTTAGTTGATTTACATTCAAAGTAATTATTGATAGGTATATACTTATTGACATTTTGTTACTCTTTTTATGGTTGTTTTGTAGTTATTTTCTTTTTCTTTTTCTTTTTTTAAAGATTTTATTTATTCATTCCTGAGAGACGCACAGAGAGAGGCAGAGACATAGGCAGAGGGAGAAGCAGACTCCATGCAGGGAGCCTGATGTGGGACTTGGTCCCGGGACCCTGGGATCACAACCTGAACCAAAGGCAGATGCCCAACCACTGAGCCACCCAGGTTCCCCTTTATAGTTCTTTTCTATTCCATTCTTCTCTTGCTCTCTTCTCTCATGGTTTCCTGCCTTTCTTTAGTGATACACTTGGATTTCTTTCTGTTTATTATTTTCACATCTGTTACAGCGTTTGATTTGTGGTTACCATTAGGTTTGTATATAGCATCTGATGCATATAATGGTTCATAATACATTGACTGTCGCTTACATTTGAATCCATTTTTCTCTCTCCTGCCACCTTTTAGGTATACGCTGTCACTTTACATCCTTTTATTTTGTGAATCCCTTGACTGAATTTTACAGATATACTAATTTTTATTGCTTTTGTGTATCCTACGTTTTTCCTACCTATGGCCTTTTCTTTCCATTCAAAGAGTCCCCTTTAACATTTCTTGTAGGCTGGTTTAGTTGTGATGAATTCTTTTAACCTTCTTTGTCCTGAGAAACTCTATTTCTCTTTCTGTTCTGAATGATGGCCTTTCTGGATAGAGTATTCTTGGCTACAGGTTTTTCCTTTCAGCACTTTGAATATATTATGCTATTCCCTTCTGACCTGAAAAGATTCTGCTAAAATCAGCTGGTAGCCTTATGGGGTTTCTCTTATATATAACTGTTTTCTTTTCTCTCGCTGCTCTTAAAATTCTCTTTATCACTACTTTTTGCCATTTTAATTATTATCTGTTGTGGTGTGGACCTCCTTCAGTTTATTTTGTTGGGGGCTTTCTGTGCATTGGGGATCTCAATTTCTGTTTCCTTCCCCAGATTTGGGAAGTTTTCAGCTATTATTTCTTCCCCGTTTTTTCTCTTCTTCTGGGATCTTTATAATGGGAATGTTATTACACTTGATGGAGTCACTGAGTTCCCTGTATCTGTTTTTATTTTGTATTATTATTTTTTTTCCTCTCTTCTGTTCAGCTTCATTGCTCTCCATTACTTTTTCCTCCAGGTCTCTGATTTGTTTGTTTTCTTCCTCTAGACTACTATTTATTCCATGTAGTTTATTTTTAATTTTAGTAATTTTTATTATTTTTTTTAGAGAGAGAGAGAGAGTATATGAGCAATAGGGGACAGGCAAAATCCTAAACAGACTCCCTGCTGGGTGCAGATCCTGATGTGAGGCTTAATCTCACTACCCTGAGATGATGACCTGAGCCAAAATCAAGAGTCAGATGCTTAACTGAGCCCTAAGGGCACCCCTTAGTTTAAGTTTGAGTTCTTCATCTCTTCTTTTTTTATGTTTTCTGTCTCTTTCCTAAGGCTCTCAATGAGGTCTTCCATGTTTTTCTCAAGTGCAGTATCTTTATAATCATTACTTTCATTCTCTTTTTTCTTTAAGTTTTTTTTTAAAGATTTTATTTATTTATTCATGAGAGACAGAGAGAGAGAGAGAGAGAGAGAGACAGGCAGAGGGAGAAGCAGGCTCATGCAGGGAGCCCGACGTGGGACTCGATCCCGGGTCTCCAGGATCACGCCCTGGGCTGAAAGCGGCGCCAAACCGCTGAGCCACCGGGGCTGCCCTGCTTTCAATTCTCTATCAGTCATATTACCTATCTCCATTTCATGTAGCTCTTGTGCTGTGATTCTGTTCTGTTCTTTCATCTGGGACATACTTCTGTCTCCTCACTTTGTCTGTGTCTGCTTCTATGTGTTAGGAAAGTTAGCTATTTCTCTTGCTCTTGAAAGTAATGGCCCTACGAAGAAGAGGTCCTATAGAGTCCTACAGTGCAATGTCCCCTGTTCACTAGAACCTGGCTCTTCAAGGGGGTCTTCTATGTGTGTTGCATGTGGCCTACTGTTGTGGCTGAACTGCTTTTGCCTTTTGGTCCAGTTGTCTGTAGTGGTTCTCTTTGCCTGTTGTTGGCAGGGTTTGGTCTCTCTCTTGTTAGTGGGCAGTCAAGGACTGCCTTGGGCTTGAGTTGAATCAGACCAGGCATTTGCCAGAGATACAGTAGCAATGAACTGCAGGGTACTTTCTCTGTATTGTCCTCTGAGAAGCTTTTGTTGCTTTGCAGGGCCTGTAGTCAGACCAGATACCTGCCCCAGCCCACTGCTAGGTCCCCCACTGGATTGGTGTATCTGGTTATCTTCCCCTCTCCTGGAGCAGCAGTCACTTTGGAGTAGTACTGGCCCCTATTCAGTTTGCTTGCACATTGCCAGGCTGTCGGCACTGCTTTTAAGGGGCTGTAGCTAAGGGCATATTGATGGAGTCAGATTTGCAGGAGAAAGAGGGGGGGTGGGGAGGTGAGGAGCACATAGTTAGCAAGGTTTGTGTTGGTCTGCTGTGGGAAGGGACCTGGAGCTGCTTTAGAAAACTGCTGCAGGGTTAGGTTGGTTGGGTCTGTAGGAGAATGTGGGGGCAGGGTACACAGTGCTGACAAGGTCCAAACCTGTCCACTGGGGGAGGGTACCTGTAGCCACCCAAAACTCCTGCTAAGGTTAGAGGGTATGGATCCACAGAAGCATTAGGGTAGAGGGGTGGAGAGGAAGAGGAGGCACACCAAATAGCCAGCTAGGTGGAGAGTGTTGGGGCTGTGCTGGTTTTCGCAGGTTTCTGTGTCTCTGTGCTGGTAGGTAAAGAAAAAAATGATACCCACTTAGCTCCTTTGTCCCAAAGATCTCTGTCCCTCCAGCATGTGCTCTGAGATTAGTCAAGAAACCTTTTCCTGTATACCCGTAGGCATTCTTCAAATTGTTGCTTCTATGCTGTATCTCTGCAGGGCTCTTTGTAGTGCTGTCTCTTTAATGGTGGGGACTCAGTTTCCTCCTGCTTTCCAAGGTCTTCCAGAGCCAAGCCTACTGGTTTTTAAAGTTCCAGGTGTTAAGCCACACTAACTGTAAGAACTTGTAAAATTATGCCCTTTTGGTTTTCTAAGCCAAATGTCATGGGGAATGTCTTAACTGTCCCTAGGGGCACTTTTGCCCTCTCCTCCACTGCAATGTCCCTCCCTCCAGCATATAGTCCTGTTGGTTCCTTTAGCTCCCAACTACATCTCTGCCCTTCCTACCCTCTTCAGTGTGGCCTCTTCTCTGTATTTACCCATGGAGAGTCTTTTCTGCTATTTTTGTAACAACCATTTTCTTGGTTATTACTCTGATGTGGGTAGTTGTATTTGTGCGACAAGGTGATCTTAGGATCCTCCTGTTCCACCATCTTCACTGGAAGTGAGTTTTGACTCAGTCTATACTGAGTCTATACTTTGCTTTTTTATTTTAATTTTAATTTTTTATTTTAATTTTTTTATTGGAGTTCAGTTTGCCAATATATAGCATAACAACCAGTGCTCATCCTGTCAAGCGTCCCTTTCAGTGCCTTTCACCCAGTCACCCCAACCCCCCCCCCACCTCCCTTTCCACCACCCCTTGTTAAGAGTTAGGTGTCTCGCATGTTCTGTAACCCTCTCTGATATTTCCTACTCATTTTCTGTCTTTTCCCCTTTAATCTCTTTCACTATTTTTTTTATATCCCCCAAATGAATGGGACCATATAATGTTTATCCTTCTCCGATTGACTTGCTTCATTCAGCATAATACACTCCAGTTCTATCCATGTTGAAGCAAATGGTGGGTATTTGTCATTTCTAATGGCTGAGTAATATTCCATGGTATACATATACTGCATCTTCTTTATCCATTTATCTTTCAGTGGACACCGAGGCTCCTTCCACAGTTTGGCTATTGTGGACATTGCTGCTATAAACATCAGGGTGCAGGTGTCCTGGTGTTTCACTGCATCTGTATCTTTGGGGTAAATCCCCAACAGTGCAATTGCTGGGTCGTAGGGCAGGTCTATTTTTAACTCTTTGAGGAACCTCCACACAGTTTTCCAGAGTGGCTATACCAGTTCACATTCCCACCAACAGTGCAAGAGGGTTCCCCTTTCTCCGCATCCTCTCCAACATTTGTTCTTTCCTGCCTTGTTAATTTTCCCCATTCTCACTGGTGTGAGGTGGTATCTCATTGTGGTTTTGATTTGTATTTCCCTGATGGCAAGTGATGCAGAGCATTTTCTCATGTGCTTGTTGGCCATGTGTATGTCTTCCTCTGTGAGATTTCTGTTCATGTCTTTTGCCCATTTCATGATTGGATTGTTTGTTTCTTTGCTGTTGAGTTTAATAAGTTTTTTATAGATCTTGGGTACTAGCCCTTTATCTGATAGGTCATTTGCAAATATCTTCTCCCATTCTGTAGGTTGTCTTTGAATTTTGTTGACTGTTTCTTTTTTTAAAGGTAAGTTCATCCCATCTGCATTTCTTGATATAACATACTTATTTGATCTTTGTTCTCTGGTTGACCTTATGCTTTCTGTTTTTAATCTTTTCTTAGCTTTTTATATTTGCTGTATTTTTTATTTGTGTGTGTTTGTATATGCATACATTTTCATGTTGATAGTTTGGGACATTTAGAGCTTATGTCTGTTCTTTAAGTGAGTAAAGCCATTACTTTATATATTATATTTAACAGTATATTTCTTCTAACATATTCTGAAAAATCTATATAATATTTCTCAAATGGGCACTATAAGAAGATAAGAAAATCAGTATATTATTTATTCAGCCTTTGCTTTTCCTGCATTTTAAAGTGAACTTACAGAGAGTAATTCGAGGACTGAATTTATTGTTGTTAGCATTATTGGTTGTTTTTTTTTTTTTTTACACTGTCAAGATTTATAATGCTTATGTTCCGTAACCATCTTCTCCATTATTTTTAGTATAAATTCTGTGGTAAAATAGATTTGTTATATTGGTTTTTCTGTTGCTGTATAACAAATTATCATAAGCTAGTGCATTAAAACAACACAATTATTAAGTTGCTATGGGTCAGGAGTCTGAACGTAGCTGGATCTCATATGGTTGTAATCAAGGTTTCAGTTGGGTTGTGCTCTTATCTAGAGGCTTGATTTGGGAAAAATCTGCTTGTAAGCTCATTTAGGTTATTGATGCTATCCATGTCCTTGGAATTTTAAGACTGAAATTTGAAATGGGACCAAAATCTGCATTAGGATTCTTCAGAGAAACAGAAGTAATAGATGTGCATACATATGTCTGTATTTCTATCTCGGTCTATCTAGAGAGGGAAATTGATTTTAAGGCATTGGCTCATGCAGTTGTGGGCTGACAAGTCTAAGTTGTGCAAGACTGGCTGGCAAGGTGGACACCCAGGGAAGACTTGATGTTGTGACTCAGTCAGTCTTCCTCAGAAGACTATAGCCCTTTCTCTTATGGTCCAGTTGACTGGATGAGGCCTAGACTCATTATGATGGAGAGGTAATTTGCTTCACTCGAGGTCCACTGATTTAAGTGTTAATCACATCTGAAAAATACGTTCACAGTAGCACTAGAGTGGTTTTCATCAAAAGCTGGATCCCATGGGTACTCTGGCATAACCAGGTTGACACTTAAAAATTGACTAAATGGGTAAAAAGTTCTGAGGTGAATAGGCCTTTAGTGAGGTTTTATGTTTATCTGGCTAGGGCTTAGGCTGCGTTTACTGTGTGCTGTAGCTGTATGTGTCAGAGGCTAAACTTTGTTTTGTTGTCCTTTTTGGGGGGTTCTCTAGAAGCTTCTTAAATATTGTCTGAAACGTTCTTTCCATTGTGTTCCCTTGTTATATGGAGGCCCTGTTGATGTGATGGTGAGGTGTCAAGGGGTGGGAAGTATTCTGTAGTCCCTTAATTAGGTCTCAGTCTTTTAGAGAGCTGTATACCTCCATCATGACCTTTCCAGGTGCTTCTCAGTTTTCTCTTGGATTAATAGGGAAGCAAGAGGGTGTTGGGAGTTACATGTTTCCCTTCTGTCAGCCTGGTTAGGCTCTGTTAAACCTTCCCTAAGATTGGGTGTTTTTGGACTTCTTAACTTTAAAAACGTGTACACTTTGATCTTCCAGCCATCTGTTTATTATAGATGAGATTTTCCTACCCTGGTAGTAGTTCCCATGCCATTTTCTGCTCCTAGGCTTATACTCTGGTAAATTGCCATTATCTGTATCTACCTATTTCTCTAGTTTTGGGAATAGCAGTTTGCTCTATGACCACAGTTCTCTGATAAATCTAAGAAGAATTGTTGGTTTTTAATTAGTTCAGCTTTTTTCATGTTGTGTAAATAGGAGAGATGACTTCTAAGTTCCTTACATGCTTGAGTGGAACCTGGAAGTCCCTCCGTTATGTTTTGTTGTTCCACTGAGCAATATTAAGTAGCTCTTAATTTTTAAGATTTATATCCTATGGAATAGGGTAACACTTAAGAATGACAGTTTATATACCTTATTTAAGTCTTACTTATGTATCTAGTCAAATTTCTAGAAAGTTATATACATATACACACACTCATGTACACTATTTTTTAGCTAGTTGCAGAAAAAACTTCGATAGAAGTGTAATCTACTATTGTTAACATTTAATTGATGATAGTGCAAAACATTGCCTATAGCTTATTTTGGTAAGATGTGCCTTAGTTTTGTCACCGTTAGTTATAAAATAAATTATGTGATTAATTCCCCTTCTAGTACTACATTAGATAACATGACTCTGCTCACAGCCTAGTATATTGTATTTAATTAGGTCATGATTGGTCTCTAACATTATATCCCTGCCCCTTTTTTTAAACTTATAGGAAGCTCAGAAATAAGTTTTGGTTCTCAGTTACAATTAGATCTGTTACTCCTTCCTTTTTCTCCATTTACCATTTTTTTAAACGATTTTATTTATTCATGAGAGACACAGAGAGGCAGAGGGAGAAGTAGGCTTCCTGCAGGGAGCCCGATGTGGGACTCGATCCCAGGACACTGGTATCATGCCCTGAGCCAAAGGCAGATGCTCAACTGCTGAGCCACCCAGACATCCCTATTTACCATTGTTTTTATTGTTGTGGTTTTATAACTTCTCTGTTTAATATTAAAACTTTCATGCCCATTTCATGTAGGTCATATAAATAATATATTAACTATGCTCAAGTATTGCTTGATAGAATTTTAGGTCTTATGTTGCTGCCCCCCCCCTTCCCCTTTTTTCCTGTGTCATACTCTTTATCATTCTCTTCTTACTCTATAGACTTCTCTTGACCATGATGTGAATTATTCATTTCATGTCTTATCCATAATAAATTATTTGTTTCAGAGATACTTTCTCTTGTCACCCTTTATGCTTTATGGTTCCTCTGAGTTCTATTTGCTACTTTAATATTAACTCAAGCCAGGCCATTAAGAACGTACTCTATCCAGGGAAGTTTGTTGAAAAATTTCATAGAGCTAGATTTTAAAGTCAACTACAGCTGTATATATCTGTATTTTCATTATTTAAGGTACATCACTGAGAGGTGCCTGGGTCAGTAAGTTAAGCATATGCCTTCAGCTCCGATCATGTTCCCGGGGTCCTGGAATTGATTGTGCATTGGGTGCATTGGGCTGCCTGCTCAGTGGAGAGCCTGCTTCTCCCTCTCCTTCTCCTTCTGCTGCTCCCCCCACTCGTGCTCTCTCTCTGTCAAATAAAAAAATAAAATCTTAAAAAAATAAAGTAGATCACTAAGAGCATATTTTATTAGCAAAATATTTTGCATTATACAAAATTTTATAAATCTTTAAAGGTTTAACTTATTGGTTATCTTTTATTAGCAGTAAAACTTTAAGTTATTACTTTAATGATTCAATATAATATCATATTTATCACACTAATTACAAGAATATTGTTAGTTTGGGGTATTCCATAGCTTATGGAATAGGGTAACACTTAAAAATGATGGTTTCTATATCTTAATTCTTACTTATGTATCTAGTCAAATTTCTAGAAAGTTATATACATAAATATACATATGCACACTATTTTTTTAGCTACTTACAGAAAAAACTTACCCACTGTATTATGCTTTTTTATTTAAAAATTATGTCTGTATTTGTCCTTGTTGATTACTAAATTCACTCAAATGCCAAAATTCATATTATTAAATAATTTTCATGAAAGAGCTTGCTATTGGTGTTTAAGTTGTCAATTCCTATTAAGTTTAGCTGATATGAATGGGCAAAGCCTTCCAAAACTTAAATCATTTGGTTTAGTGTTTTTTCCTTCCTAGGGTCTAAATAATTTCCAGAATAGATGAGGATGCTCAACTTTTTTCAGTTTTCCTTTCAAAGGAAAGGTTTTGTAGTCTCTAAATAGTCTTAGTATGCACATGATTGAATTTATCATTCTGTGTCATCAACTTTTTTCAGTTTTCCTTTCAAAGGAAAGGTTTTGTAGTCTCTAAATAGTCTTAGTATGCACATGATTGAATTTATCATTCTGTGTCAATCTCATTCATAAACATTTGCTAACCTGGTTTAGAAAAACGTTATGACAACATAGGTAGTATAAAATGTGTCAAATGAATAATATGGGCAAGACAAATCCAGAAAAGGTAGAAATTAACTGTGGCCATTTGAGGAAACCTTCATGATGGAAGGCAGATATTGAATCTTGAAGGAGGGTAACACTGAGATGAGAATAGAAAAATGCCGTGTGAATTATGGATGGGCCACATTTACATGTCTATTCTTAAGCTGTTTGGTTGATGTTAGGCACATTTTGATGTGCCCTAATAGTTAAAATAGTAAAAAGTTAAAACTGTATTGAGGAACCATTTTTACTTACTACATTTGTAAAAAATTACCAGACTTACAAGTCAAGTGTTGGTGCAGATGTGGAGCTGTGAGAACTCTTGAAGTGCTCACAGCCTATGACTTCGCAACTTTACCTCCAAATATAATCTTAAGCAATGTTTTTCAAACTTTTATTAATATGACTCCTACCCTAAAATAATACATTTTACTTAATAACCCCAGTATACCGACACATGAAATAAAAATTTCATATAATAATTGCCCCTAATATGTATAATAAAGGTAAAAATATAACAAAGTACCAAATGTGAATTTAATAATTAAATAAAATTTAAATTAGGGATCCCTGGGTGGCGCAGCGGTTTGGCGCCTGCCTTTGGCCCAGGGCGCGATCCTGGAGATCCGGGATCGAATCCCACATCGGGCTCCCGGTGCATGGAGCCTGCTTCTCCCTCCGCCTGTGTCTCTGCCTCTCTCTCTCACTGTGTTCCTATCATAAATAAATAAAAATTAAAAAAAAAAATTTAAATTAAATCAAACACTAAAAATTTAGGAGATAGTTGATATATCTGCTTCTTTCATAATTTTATTTTTCAGCATAGTTTTTTTTGCTAAGAGTTTATGCTTACATTTTGATGTTTTCTATTGTATTCTGTTCTACTTTTAAAAAATGCTGATTGTGATGACTAAATTGATTTAATGACCCATTACTAGATTGCAATCTGTAGTTTGAAAAATACTGCTTGGGAGAAATTCTTGCTCATCTGTATCAGGAGACATGTTTGAGAGTGTTTATGGCAGCATTGTTTGTATACCCCTTTTCCCAAAATGGGAAGCAGCTAAAATATACACTGACAAGAGATAGATAAATATATTATAGTATATTTATATAATAGAATAATACTACACACCAAGGTAATTGAAATGCAGCTACACCTATTAGTATGGATCAATTTGGGAACATATGTTGAGCAAAAAATAATAAGCCACAGAATATGTATAGTATGATTTAATTTATATGAAGTTCAGAAATAATCTAAACTGTACAGTATATCAAATAGGAATAACTGTGTCTTCACACTATAAAGAAAGACAAGAGAAAGCTAAGAACCAGAGTTGTAGGATAGTTAGTGCCTTATCCTAGAGGCCATAGAAAGTGTTGGAAGTGTTAAGGACCAGGGGACCTACCGAGGACTTCAAAGATAATGGTAAAGTTGTGTTTCTTAATTAGGTGGTTGTGGATACAAGATTACTCTTTTTATTCTATTCTTTATACCTTACATATTTCTTACAGATAATTTTTGATGTATTCAGTATTTATATATGTATATATATTTTTAAAGAGAACATGTATATGCAAACAGCAGTGGTGGGAGGGTGGTAGGGCAGAGGGAGAGGAAGAGAAAGCATCTTCAGCAGGCTCTACACCCAGTGCTGATATGGAGCACAATCTCACCACTCTGATCATGACCTGAACTGAGATCAAGAGTGGGACGCTTAACTGACTTAATCAGTAATCTTGTATCCACAACCACCTAAAAAAGCCGTAGATACAAGAGTGAAACTAAGAACTGAGTTATGGACACATCCTGTGATTAGATATTATTTGTCAGATACCTCTGACAAATGAAATGAACAATTACAAATTATGGCAGTTCTAATATTCTGAATATTTTTTTCTATGAAGCAAGATATCTTTGGTACCAAAAGAAACTTGCCATTTTCCAGTCTTGAAAATTCTGAATGCCTTCACAAAACCATGTTTCTCTAAAAAATGTTTTCTTCCAAATGATACTCAAATAAGAGGGTGATTCCTGTCTTAGCTACATACACATTTTCTTTGATTGGAATGTTTATAAAATTTTGTTTTTCTTCTGTTATGCACCTGAATCCCAAAAGTTTGCTTTCTGAATATGGCTTAGTATTTGGTAACCAGTTTTTATGTGTTCTTATCTTAAAGTAATAAACATACCATACTTGCACTGTTTACTTGAAAACTGATGAGCAGGTCACCAGAAATGAGAATTATGTTAACAGACATTATTATGAAAGCTAGTTAATCCTAATACCATCAATCAAAATCTGAAACCTTTTAAATAAAATAATTTTTTTCTCAGATATACCCGCTTACCAATAATTACGATGTTTTCCATAGAGTGAAACTGGACTAAAAAAGGAAATAAATGACCTTGTTAAACAGAAGATTGCAGTTGATGAAGAAAATGCTTTCTTAAGGAAAGAATTCAGTGACTTGCAGAAGAAATTTAAAGATAAAAGTCAAGAAGTTAAGGTGTGTTGGCTTGTACCTAGTTTTACTGTACTATTGCTTTGAAATCCTACTTTAAGCTTTGTCAGCCTTTGTGGCAGAGAAAGTGACAAGCTCGGAGGAAAAATTGCCTTAGGCCCTGCTGTACCACACAGTTTTCTCACATGTGAAAACTGAGGAAGATGCTTTAAAGATAAGACTCCAAGCTTTATAACTTTCAGATAAATAGTTAATGATGGAAATGGAGCTAAGAAAGTAGGAGTGTGAATATGTGGCTTCTTGTAATTAGATTCTGATGGGACTGGCATTATTAATTGATAAAACCCAGGTCTGGGAGGATATGTCTGTGTGGGTCTCAAAAATAGCTGGGGACAGCATCAAAGGCAGCTTGATCAATTAATGGGCTCTTTGCAAATGTGTACTCATCAAAGCTGTCATCCAGTGAAAAAATATGACCCATCCACCTGCATGAAAAGAGGCCAATAAAAGTATACAGGTGACCTTGGCCATCAAATATAGAAGAAGCTGCTGTGAGGGTAAAACTGCACAGTTTATATTTGCTGATTAGTTCTCACCTTTTTTTTTGTTTGTTTATCGGCCCTTGTGGTACTGTTCTACAGGACACTAAGGAGTGTGTGCAAAATAAGGAAGAGCAAAACAGACTGGTTATAAAAAATCTGGAGGAGGAAAATGAGAAATTAAGTGCCCGCTGCACTGACCTGCTAAATGACCTGGAGAAACTGAGGAAGCAAGAAGCACATTGGAGAAGAGAAAAATATAGCATTGATGCAAAAATAAAGGTATGCAATGAGAGTGGAGAGAATGAAAATAATGCCATTATTTTGGATCTAGCTTCTTATAGGAAGTTTATACATGTGATTTTCTTTAAATAACAAGTTATATATTCAGATCCACCAGTGGGGACCAGCATTAATTTATATTCCTTCACTTAAGACCCACAGCTTTTTAAAAATTGATGTTGCAAAGCAGGAAACTGACTTCAAATAGTTATCTAAAATGTAATCATTAAAAAATAAAGGCTATAGCATTTCAAAACATGTTTTGAAAAAACATACTTAGAATCATGAGGTTTGACTTTTTCAGTTAGAGCTTAAATTTATAAATATAGTTATAATTCATTACAATAGAGTTTTAAGAATGTATTTTCCAGATCTTTTAAAAAATAAAATGTAAAAAAAAAAGCACACAACAGTTGAAAAATACTCATATGTGTTTTGAAGATGGTGCTTTTCTTTGGTTTAAGAGGGCCTTATTCATAGTAAGATTTTATTTTCATAGAAGATAAAAGGTACTATCATCCTTTGTAATATTCTTATATCTTTTGTCCATCAGTATTTTTCAAAATAATACTTTTTTGGTGGCTCTCTCTTCGTCTTGAGAATGTTTTTGTTAGCTTTTTTTCTATTAGATTTCAGGGTTTTTTTTGTTTGTTTGTTTTTTGTTTTTACCATAGATTTTGCTGAAAAGGTCAGAAGAAAATTTTTGTAATAGTAAATATGATAATGCCTCTATGTAGGCACATATAAAAAGAATATATAACATAAGCACATACATATATAGCTATTAAAATATACTAAGTATGGATGTGTGTGTGTAATTATTTTAGAGGTGAAGGGGCGTGCATTTCTCTGAGTGTGTGAATATCTGCTCATTGCACATTTTAAGGAAATACATTAAATCTTTTAGGGTATCATCAGGGAACAACTGAGCCATTGAGAGAACTGAATTCTGGTGCATTTGTTTTTCTCAATTTTTATGTAGTTTCTGCTTCCCTGAAACCTTAAGCAGTTTGGTAACGTAATAAGGGTGAGTGGTACTTCCTTATGTTAATTCATAGGTACAGGAGTGTTTGGTGATACTTTTCATATCACTGATGACTATTTGCCACTGAAATAGTTCATTCTGTGATTTGCTGTGATCTTTATGTTCTATGAATTTTTTTTAATTGTAGAGTTTGTCTTATTGATCCATAGACATTTTTAATTTATTCTGGATACAAAGTATTTTTAATACTTTGTTATACATATTAAAGTACTTTCTGTTCCATGAATCTCAAGTAAGGTGACTTGGACTTTGAGAAGTTTGTGGATTTTGAAAGAGTCTGTTTTCTTCTCTAATGTTTTGACATTAGGAATCTAACATGCTAAAGTTTTCTCTGTTCCAAAGTCTGTAATCTACTTAGAATTTATTTTGGAGGGTGGAGTCTTTATTGATTTGTGATGTAGTCTCTCTCATTCAAAGTTTTCCTGTGTGTATAGGTTTGTTTTTGGACATCTTATTATTTTCATGGTTTTAGGTATGGCAGTTTTGTAATTTGACTCATTATTTGGTAGAGAACTTCTGCTTCTTTATTCTTATTTTTCTAAGTCATGAGCCCTATATGTGCTTCTCCAGTATCTTATAATACTTAAGAACTATTTGGTTTCTGGGGTGCCTGGGTAGTTCAGTTGGTTGAACTCAGCTTCAGGTCAAGTCATGATCTCTGGGTTGTGAAATTGAGTCCCGCATGGGTCTCTGGGGTCAGTGGGGGAGTCTGCTGGAGAGTCTCTCTCTCCCTCAGCTTCTCCCCTCTTACGCGTTTGTGTGCACATTCTCTCTCTCTCTCTCAAATAAATAGATCTTAAAGAAAAGAAACAATTTTATTAGTTTTGCTGAAGAATTCTGTTAGAAAGTAGATTGGAACCGCACTTAGTTTATGAATTAATATTTGGAGAATTGTAACATTACCATTCATTTATGTGGAATAAGATTTTGTAACTTTCAAGGAAGAGGGAAGATGGCAGAAGAATAGGGGACCCATGTTTCATTTGGTCCCTTTAATTCAGCTCGTTATCTATCAAATCATTCTGAACATGTGTGAATTCAACCTGAGCTGTAAGAAAATAATTGCTACAATTCTACCAATAGAAAAGCGATCACTTTTTGCAAGGTAACAGGTGCAGATAGGTGAATCTGAGAAGCTATATTAGAAGGTAAGATATTGGTGGGAGGTGGGGGGGCAGGGAGTCTCTATAAGTTGGTTACCCGAAAGTGAAACAGCAGTGAAGCACACAATTGGAGCTTTTAGAGGTCTGCGTCTGTAAGGGGCATCACTGCCTGAAAGGTACTCCAGTGGTGAAGCAGGGCAGAATCAGGTAGTACGGTTAGGTCTTAGGATCCCAGGGTTACAGAAACAGTGATGCTTACCTGAGTGTGTCACAGTTTCCAAACACTGGAGTGGTGAGGATGGCTACAGTCAACCAGCAGGAATGGCCTCTCAGCTAGGTGTTGCCAGAAACTGCAAATCGCAGCATGATCGGTTGATAGCTCTTCAAGCAGGGGCCAACAAGCAACAACCCCTGGGAGATCCTGCTCCTTGCCCTCAGAGGAGCAGTGTGGATGTGTGCAGGATCAGGCAGTTGCCCCTGAGCAGGGGCCTAGGAGGGGTGGGACCATGGTGAGGCACGCCCCCATTGGGGTGGGTATGTATCCTAGCAGTCCGAGGAGTTTGATACACACAAAAGGGATTGACTGCTTTTCCCTGAGTACACTGAAGAGTGGGGACAGCAATTGTTCAGCTCCGGGCCAGAAATCTGGGCACTGCCATTTTCACTTTCTTTGTCACTCTCTGAGATAGTACAAAAAGCCTTCAGGGAACAGAAGCCATATAGAGCAACCTGAGGCAGCTTAAACTGAGCCTGGCCCCCTGGAAGAGGTGGTACAACTCTGCCCAGGCAAAGCCAGCTGAAAATCAGTGCAACAGGGCCCTCCTTAGAAGACTAGCAGGAACATCAGTCCAATACCAAGTTTATAGATCACTCAACTGAAAAAATCCTGCACTAGGGGAGAATAGTATATAGAGTTTGAGGTTTTTTTCTCATGAGCCTTTAGTCATTCAGTTTAAAATTTTCTTTTTTTTTTTTCTTTTTTCCCCTCTTCAAGTAATTTTTCATTTTATCAACTCTTGGTTGTTAAGTCTTTTTTTAATTTTCACTTCTACATTTACATTTTATAGATATATTCTTCATTTTTGGCTTCCTTTACTGTATTCAATATATATATATATATTTGAGGGGATATATATATATATATATATATATATATATAGTTTTGTTTCTTTACAATTTTGAAGTTTAGTATCTTCTAATAAAGAGACCAAAATACACCCAAGTCCAAGAGGATAACCCTGTTTTGTCCACCTGTGAGATTATATTCTCTTTTTTCTCTTTTTCCCTTTTTTTTTCTTTTCTTTTTTTGGTTTCTGACCTCTTCAGATTTGTCTAGTGTATATTTCGCTGGGATCATGGTTGATATTTTTTTATTTTGTTTTCTCATTCATTCATTCATTCCCTTTATTTTTCTCTGGACAAAACGACTAGAAGGAGAAATTCACAGCAAAAGAAAATAATAGAGGTATAATCCTTGCCATAGATCTAATCAATATGGATATAAGTAAAATGTCAGAAACTGAATTCAGAACAATGGTTATAAAGTTATTAACTGGGCTTGAAAAAAGCATAAAAGACACAGGGAATTTCTTAGTACAGAAATAAAATCTAATAAGGCCAAAATTAAAATAGGTAACTTTTAATGGAGATGCTTTAATGGTGATGTAGGCTAAAATAAAATGGATGCTCCAACAGCTAGGGTAAATGAGGTAGAAGAGTCAGTGACATAGAAGACAAAATGATGGAAAGGAAGGAAGCTGAGGAAAAGAGAGAAAAACAACTAATGAATCATGAGGAGAGGTTTCAAGAAATCAGCGATACCAAAAAGTAAAACAATATTAGAATTATTGGGGTCCCTGAGGAAGAAGACAGAGAGAAAGAGGGACAGAAGGTATATTTGAGAAAATCATAGCTGAGAATTTCTCTAGTCTGGGGAAGGAAAGAGGCATTCAAGTCCAAGAGGTATAGATAACTCCCCTCAAAATCATTAAAAATAGATCAACACCCTGACATATAATAGTGAAGCATGCGAATTTCAGAGATAAAGAGAAAATCCTAAAAGCAGTTCAAGACAAGAGGTCCTTAAGGTACAAGCGTAGGAGCATTAGACTGGCAGGAGACCTATCCATGGGACCTCGTAGACTAGAAAGAGCTGGCATGATATTTAGGGTACTAAATGAAAAAAAATGCAGCCAAGAATACTTTATCCAGCAAGGCTGTCATTCAGAATGAGAGGAGAGATACAGAGCTTCCAGGACCAACAGAAACTAAAAGAATTTGTGATCACTAAACCAGTCCTGCAAGAAATATTAAAGGGGATACTGTAGGTGAAGAGAGAGCCCAAAAGAAACAGACCAGAAAGAAACAAAGAAAATCCACAGAAATGGTAACTTTACAGGTACTACAGTGGTAGTAAATTCATATCTTTCCATAGTTACTCTGAATGTAAATGGGCAAACTGCTCCAATCAAAAGACACAGGGTATCAGATTTGATAAAAATAAATAAGACCCATCAATATGCTGTCTGCAAGCGACTCATTTTAGACCCCAAAATACCAAACCATTTATCATGTTAATGCACATGAAAAAGAGGTGGAGTAGCAATTCTTATATCAGACAAATTAGATTTTAAACCAAAGACTGTAGCAAGGGACAAAGAGGAACAACATATCATACTTAAATGGTTTATACAACAAGCGGATATAACAATGATAAATATTTATGCACCTAATATGGGAGCAGCCAATTATATAAACCAATTAATAACAAAATTAAAGAAACAGATTGATAATACAATAATAGGGGACTGTAACACATCACTCACTGCAATGGACAGATAGATCATCCAAGAAGATCAGAAGATCAACAAGGAAACAAGGGCTTTGAATAACACCCTGGACCAGATGGACTTAACATATATTCAGAGCATTCTATCCTAACGTAACAGAATACACATTCTTCTTGAGTGCACTGGAACATTCTCCAGAATAGACCACATACTGGGTCACAAATCAGGTCTTAACTGGTACCAAAGATTAGGATTATTCCCTGCAGATTTTTGGACCACAGTGCTTTGAAACTTGAACTCAATCACGAGGAAATTTGGAAGGAACTCAAATACGTGGAGGTTAAAGAACATCCTACTGGGTTTCAGTGGTTGAATGTCTGCCCTCAGCTCAGGGTGTAATCCCAGGACCCTGGGATCAAGTCCTGTATTAGGCTCCCCATGAGGAGCCTACTTCTCCTTCTGCCTATGTCTCTGCCTCTTTCTCTTTGTCTCTCATGAATAAATAAAATCTTTAAGAAAAAAGAGCATCCTACTAAAGAATGAATGGGCCAACCAGGAAATTAAAGAAGAATTTAAAAGGTTCATGGAAACAAATGAAAATGAAAACACAACTGTTCAAAACTTTTGGGATGCAGCAAAGGTTGGCCTGGTAGGGAAGTATATAGCTACACAAGCCTTTCTCCAGAAAGAAGAAAGGTCTCAAATACACAACCTAACTTTATACCTAAAGGAGCTGAAGAAAGAACATCAAATAAAGCCTAAACCCAGCAGGAGAAGAGTAATAATAAAGATTAGAGAAGAAATCAATGAAATAGAAACCAAAAGAACAGTAGAACACATCAATGAAACTCAAAGCTGGTTTTTGAAAGAATTAATAAGATTGGTAAACCCCTAGCCAGACTTAATCAAAATAAAAGAGAAAGGACCCAAATTAATAAAATCATGAATGAAAGAAGAGAGATCACAAGATCATAACCAACATCAAGGAAATGCAAACAATTTTAATAACGTCTTATGAGCAACTCTATGTCAACAAATTAGGCAATCTGGAAGAAATGTATGCATTCCTGGGAACTTATAAGCTTGAAACAGGAAGAATAGAAAACATGAACAGATCCATAACCAGCAAAGAAATTGAAACAGTAATCAAAAATATCCTAATAAACAAGAGTCCAGGGCCTGATGTTTTCCCAGGGGGATTCTACCAAACATTTAAAGAAAAACTAATACTTGTTCTTTTATAGCTTTTCAAAAATTGAAATGGAAGGAAAACCCAAACTACCTCTATGAAGCTAGCATTACCTTGATCCCAAAACCAGAGAAAGGCCAAAGAGGAGAACTAAAGACCAGTATTCTTGATGAACATGGATGCCAAAATACTTACCAAGATATGAGTCAAAAGGATCCAGCAGTACATTAAGAGGATTATTCACCATGACAAAGTGGGATTTATTCCTGGACTGCAAGGGTGATTTGACATATGCAAATCAATATGATAGATCACTTTAATGAAAGAAAAGATGACAAGCATATGATTCTCTCAATTGATGCAGAAAAAACATTTGACAAAATATAACATCCTTTTTTTGATTAAAACTCTCCACAGTGTAGGGATAGAGGGACCATACCTCAATATCAAAAGTCATCTACAAAAAACCCACAGCAAGTATCATTCTCAGTGGGAAAAAATGGAGAGCTTTTCCCCTAAAGTCAGGAACACAACATGGATGTCCACTATCACCACTTTTGTCCAAAATAGTATCCCTATCCTAGCCTCAGCAAGCAGACAACAAAAAGAAATAAAAGGCATTCAAATTGATAAAGAGAAGTCAGATTTTCACTCTTTGCAGTTGACATGATACTTTATGTGCAAAACCCAAAAGAGTCCACCGCAAAACTGCTAGAACTCATACAGGATTTCAGTGATATGGCAGGATATAAAATCAATGCACAGAAATTAGTTGCATTTTTATACACCAGCAATGAGACAGAAGAAAGAAAAATTAAGGAATCAATCCTATTTATAATTGTACCAAAACCATAAGACACCTAGGAATAAGCCAAAGAGGTAAAAGGATCTGTACTCTAAAACTACAGAACACTAAAAAAAGAAATTGAAGACACAAGGAAATGGAATAACATTTCATGCTCATGGATTGGAAGCATAAATATTGTTAAAGTGTCTATGCTGTCCAGAGCAGTCTACACATTCAGTGCAATCCCTATCAAAATACCATTGACATTTTTTCATAGAACTGAAATAATCCTAAAATTTGTATGGAACTAGAAAAGACTTTAAATAGCCAGAGGGATATTGGAAAAGAAACCTAAAGCTGGTGGCATAAAAATGCCAGACTTCAAACTATATTACATTAAGACGATATGGTAGTGGCACAAAAATGGACACATAGGTCAGTGGAATAGACTGGAGAAAGCAGAAGTCAGACCCAGAAATCAATTCTGTGGTCAACTAATTTTTGACAAAGCAGGGAAGTATATTCAATGGATAAAGGACAATGTCTTCAACAAATGGTGTTGGAAAAATTGGACAGCCACATGTAGAAGAATAAAACTGGGCTATTTTCTTACACCATACACAAAGATAAACTCAAAATAGATGAAACACCTATAAATGTGAGACAGGAGTCCATCAAAATCCTAGAGGAGAACACAGGCAACAACCACTTTGACTTTGGCCACAGCAACTTATTGGAAGATACATCTCTAAAGGCAAGGGAAACAAAAGCAAAAATGAAGTATTAGGACTTAATCAAGATAAAACTTCTGCACAGTAAAGGAAACAGTCAACAAAACTAAAAGCCCACAGGATGGGAGAAGATATTTGCAAATGACAGATAAAGGACTAGTATCCAAGATCTATAAATAACTTACCAATCTCAACCCCCCCCCAAAACAAACAACCCAGTCAAGAAATAGGCAGAAGACATGAGCAGATATTTCTACAAAGAAGACATCTACATGGCCAACAGACACATGAAAAAATGCTCTATATCACTTGGCATCAGGGAAATATAAATCAAAACCACAATGAAGGCACCTGGGTGGCTCAGTGGTTGAGTGTCTGCCTTTGGCTCAGGTCGTGATCCCAGGGTCCTGGGATTGAGTCCTGCATTGGGCTCCCTGAGGGGAACCTGCTTCTCCTTCTGCCTATGTCTCTGCCTCTCTCTCTGTTTCTCTCATGAATGAATAGGTAAAATCTTTAAAAAAGGGAAAAAAAAACACAATGAGATTCCGTCTCATACCAGTCAGAATGGCTAAAATTAACAATTCCTGAAACAACAAGTGTTTTGTGGATACAGAGAAAGGGGAAACCTCTTACACTGTTGGTGGGAATACAAGTTGGTACAGACACTCTGGAGAGTAGTATGGAGGTTCCCAAGAAGTTAAAAATAGAGCTACTCTGTGACCCAGGATTTGCACTACTAGGTATCTACCCCAAAGATAGAAATGCATTGATCCAAAGAGGCACCTGCATGCCAATGTTTATAGCAGCTACATCCATGATAGTTAAACTATGGAAAGAGTTGCAATGTCCATCGACAGATGAATGGATAAAGAGGATGTGGTATATATGTACAATGGTAATGGAATATTACCCAACCATCAGAAAGGATGAATACTTACCATTTAACATTGATGTGGTTGGAATTGGAGGGTGTTACACTAAGTGAAATAAGTCAATTAGAGAAAGACAATTATATGGCTTCCCTCATATGTGGAATATAAGAAACAGTGCAGAGGATCGTAGGGGAAAGGAGAGAAAACTGGATGAAAGTCATCACAGAGGGAGAAAAACCATGAAAGACTCTTAACTATAGGAAAAAAAATGAGGGGAGGTAGATGGGGGAATGGGATAATTGGGTGGTGGGCATTAAGTAGGGCATATGATATGATGAGCACTGGTTGCTATATGCAACTGATGAATTGTTGAACTGAAACTAATGATGTATTATTATATGTTGGCTAATTGAATTTACATAAAAAAGATTTTGTATCTTTCTTAAAATGGCATTGTCCACTGTTACTAAATTTAGTCCTAGCTACTAATATTATTGTAAAAAAATTGTATAGTGGTAAGTAGTATTTTAAATTATATTTTAATTATTTCTAGGAGACAGGATTGTTACTGATTTAACTTTATTTTCAATAATTTTTTCTAATCTTACTCTAAAAATTTTTATATTTTTTGATTTTTCTAAGTTATATAATTACATTGTACATTAAGAAAACTTTGTATTTTTTTCTAAAATATTAATTGGCATATAATTCACATGTAACTCATTTAAAATTCCCAACGTGCACTAGTTTTTAGTTTATGCAAAATTGTTCAGTTATTACCACAATTACTTCTGGAACATTTTCATCATTTTAAAAAGAAACCCTGTAACCTTTAGCAATCACTCTACATTTACCCTTTCATTGTGCAGCCCTTGATAACCAGTAATCTGTTTTCTTTCTGTAAAGATTTGTCTATTCTAAACATTTCATATAAATAAAATAATAGTATATGGTCTTTTGTGACTCACTTCTTCTATTTAGAATGATGTTTACAGTGTTTGTCCATGTTATGGCATGTATCAGTACCACATTCCTTGTTATTGTGGAATAATATTCCATTACATAGCTATCCTACATTTTATTTATTTATTGTCAGTAGATGGATATTTGTGCCTTCAGTAATGTTCCTATGATCATTTGTGTACAAAATTTCATATATACCTACATATATTTTTATTTTTCTTAGATACATAGAAAGGATTGAGATTACTGGGTCATATGGTAACGGATTTTAAGCTTTTGGGAACTGTCAGACTTTTCAGAAGCATCTGCACCACTCTACATTGTGAATAGCAGCGTATGAAAGTTCTTTTTGTTCTTATCAGTACTTGTCATTGTCTGCCTTTTTGATTATACTCACTTTTGTGGATATGAAGTGTTATCTCATTGTGGTTGTGATTTGCATTTCCCAGATGGCTAATGATATTGAGCATCTTTTCATATGGTATTGGCAATTTGTCTATTTTTGAAGAAATGCATATTTCATTCCATTTACAGATACTTCTGAATACAAGTATTTTTTCAGCTATATAATTTGAGACCTTTTTCTTCAATTCTTAGAATTGTTTTTACTTTATTAATGGTGTTTTTGAAACATAAAAGTTTTAAATTTTGATATTTATGTACTTTTTGTTACCCATGCTCTTGGTGTCATATTTGAGAAACTATTGCCTAATCAAAGATCTAGGAGATGGACACCTATGTTTTCTTCTAAGAATTTATATTTTTACATCTTACATTTAATTCTTTCATCCACTTTGAGTTAATTTTGAATATGGTGTTTGACAGGAATCCAAGTTTACTCTTTTACATGTGTTATTCAGTTGTCCAAACACCATTTGTTGAAAAAGACTATTCTCCTTGCATCTGTCTTGGCATCTTTATTAAATATCAGTGGACTGTAAATATAAGGACTTAAAATGGACCTCTATTCTGTCCATATGATTTGCACATTTATCCTCATGTCTGTGCCATATTGTTGATTATTGTAGATATGTAATCATTTGATTTTTAAATTGGGATATGTGTGTCATCTAAATTTTTCTTCTTTTTCAAAATTGGCTATTTTGAGTCTCTTGCATTTCCATGTGAATTTGAGAATCATCTTTTCTGTTTCTTCCCCCAAAAAGCAAGCTCAGCTTATTTTGATAAAGATTGCCTTGACTCAGAAGATCAATTTGGCAAATATCACTATCTTAGCAATATTATTACTTCCAATCCATCTATATGAGGTGTTTCATTTTTTAAGGTTTACTTTAATTTCTTTCAGTAATGTTTTGTGGTTCTCAGAGTATGGCTTTGCACTTCTATGGGTATGTATTATTCCTAATATTTAATTAATTTTTATGCTATTCTAAGTGGAATGGTTGCTTCCATTTCCTTTTTGGGTGGTTCATTCCTAATGTATAGACATATAATTAATTTTTATATAGTGATCTTATATTCTGCAACCTAGTTCAATAGTGTTGATTCTATAGGACTTTCTATGGGAAGATCATATCATCTACAAGTAGAGTTAATTTTACTTCTTTTCAAATCTGGATGCCTTTTATCTCATTTTATTGCCCACTACCCTGGCTAGAATCTCTAGTATAAAGTTGAATAGAAAAAAGAGTAAACATCTGCATCTTGTTTCTGATCTCATGGGGGAAAGGATATACTCTTTCACCCTAAAGTATGGTATTTGCTCTGAGGATTTTTTGTTATACTTTATCAGATTGTGGAAGCTTCCTTCTATTCCTAGTTTTTGAGTGTTGTTGTTTTATCATGAAGGGGTTTTGGAATTTGGCAAAGAATTTTTCTACATCTATTGAAATGATCATTGATTTTTGTTTTTTATTCAATGGGTATACTATGTTATTTTATGTGAATTTGGCTGTTAAGCCAACTCTACGCTGCTGGGATATTTTTATCTCTCTGGTTTGGGTATGAAATAAACCTGGCCTTGTGGAATAGATTAGAAAATGTTTCCTTCTCTTACATCTCTTCCATTTTTTGGAAGAATTCAAGAGGAATTGGTATTCATTCTTTAAAAATGTTTATTAGAAGGGTGCCTGGGTGGCTCGGTCTGTTAAGCATCTGACTCTTGAGTTTAGCTTGGGTCATGATCCTCAAGGTTCTGAGATTGAGCCTGCATTGGGCTCTGCACTCAGCATGGAGTCTGCTTCTCTCCCTCTGCTCTCTGCCCTCTGTGCTCTATCTCTTTCTCTCAAGTAAATGAAAACATAAAATGTTTGGTGTAATTCACCAGTGAAGTGATCTGGTTCTAGAATTTTTTTGTTGGGTAGTGTTGATAACTGATTAAACTTCTTCAGTTGTTGAAGGCCTGTTGAGATTTTCTATTTCTTCTTGAATTGGTTGAGGTAATTTGTGTGTTTCTAAGAATTTGTCAATTTCATTTTGGTTATAAAATTTGTTGATGTACAACTGCTTACAGTATTCTCTAATAATCCTTTTTATTTCTGTATGGTTTGTAGTAGTGTCTTTACTTTCATTTTTAATTTTGGGCATCTGCGTCCTTTCTCTTTTTTGTCATTCTAACTAATGGTTTGTTAATTTTGTTGCTATTTTCAAAGAGTCAACTTTTGCTTTTAATTTATTCTTTATTGTTTTGCTGTTTCGTTTTTAAAAAATTTTCACAGTAATCTTTTTTACTTCTTTTCTCTTTGGTTTTACTTTGACATATATTTTCTATTTCTTCAAGGTGTAAAATTAGATTATTAATCTCAGATATGTTTTCTTTTTTAATGTTGGCATTTATAGCTATAAATTTCCCTCTGAGTACTGCCTTTGCTGCATCCTGTATTAGTATTTATGTTTTGCTTTCATTCATCTCTGAATATTTTCTCTCTTGTGATTTCTTCTTTGACTAATTGGTTGTTTATGAGTATATTGTTTAATTTCTACATACTACTTTAAGTTTCTCTTCTATTATTAAGTTTTAGCTGCAATCTACTATAGTTGGAAAAGATACTCATATAATTATAATGTTTTAAATTTGATTAAGAATTGTCTTATGGCCTAACATAGGGTTGGATATGGAGGATGTTCCACATGTACTTGAGAAAAACGTGTATTCTCCTGTTTTGGAGTAGAGTGTTACATATACATCTGTTAGGGCTACTTAGTTTAGACTGTTGTTTAGGTGCTCTTCATCCTTGTTGACCTTTTGTCTAAATGTTCTATTCATTATTTAAAGTGGAGTATTGAATTTTCCAGTTTTACTGTAGAGAACTATTTCTCCTTTTAATTCTGTAATTGTTTATTTAAGGGCTCTTTTTTTTGTGCACGTGCATTTATAAAGTTATATCTTCTTGTTGAATTGACTCTTTTTTAAAATATTTTATTTATTTCTTCATGAGTGACACACAGAGAGAGGCAGAAACATCAGCAGAGGGAGAAGCAGGCTCCCTCCCGGGAGCCTGATATGGACTTGATCCCAGGACCTGATATCACAACTTGAGCCGAAGGCAGACACTCAAACACTGAGCCACTGAGGCATTCCTGAATTGACTCTTTAATCATTATAAGAGTCCTCCTTTTTCTTTTGTAACAGTTTTTTTTTCTTAAAGTATATTTTTTCCAATATTGTTATGTCTATTCCAGCTCTCTTTGGCTGTTATTTTCACACTTATCTTTTCCCATTCTTTCATTTTCAATCTGTTTGTGTCTTTGGATCTAAAATGGGTGTCTTTTTAAAAAATATTTAATTTCAGTTTAATTAACACAGTGTGTTATACCAGTTTGAGAGGTATATTGTTATGATTCAGAGATTTTATTTATTTTTTTAAAAAGATATTATTTATTTATTCGTAGAGACACAGAGAAAGAGAGAGAGAGAGAGAGAGAGAGAGAGGGAGAGGGAGAGAGGCAGAGACACAGGCAGAGGGAGAAGCAGGCTCCATGCAGGGAGCCTGATGTGGGACTCTATCCAGGGTCTCCAGGATCACGCCCTGGGCTGCAGGCGGCTCTAAACCTGTGTGCCACTGGAGCTGCCCATGATTCAGAAATTTTATACATTACTTTGTACTCATCATGATAAGTCTACCCTTAAATCCCTTTCACTTATTTCACTCATCCCTCCACCTTGATAACTATTAGTTTGTTGTCTATATTTAAGTGGGGTTTTTTTTGTGTGTCCATTTTTTCTTTGTTCATTTGTTTTTTCAATTCCACATATGAGTGACATTATATAATATTTATCTGACAGACTTATTTAAAATGAGTCTGTCTTGCACAGCTCCGGTGGCACAGTAGTTTAGCACTGCCTGCAGCCCGGGGTGTGATCCTGGAGACCCGGGATCAAGTCCCACGTCAGGCTCCCTGCATAGAGTCTGCTTCTCCCTCTGCCTGTGTCTCTGCCTCTCTCTCTCTCTGTGTCTCTATGAATAAATAAATAAAGTATTTTAAAAAACGAGTCTGTTTTAATCAACATAGTATCATGTAATGCTTTCTTTACCCATTCTGCCAATATCTGACTTTTGATTAGAGAATTAAATATATGTATGTTTATATTTAAAATAATTACTAGTTAGACAGGATTAACTTCTGACATTTTATTTTTTGTTCACTGTATGTCTGATAGGTATTTTTCTCCCTCATTTCCTCAGTTATTGTCTTCCTTTGTGTTTAGTTGATTTGTTATAGTGGCACATTTTGATTCCTTTCTCATTTTTTTGTGTGTATTCTGTTGATATATTTTCTTTGTGGCTACCATGGGTTTACATATATCATCATGAACTTAAAACTATATAATTTGAATTGATCTCATCTTATACTATAGCAATATTAAAACTTATCTATATTATTCTTTCCCTCTACTTTACATTATTGTTATCACAAGATACATCATTATGAATTGTGTGCCCTGTAATGTAGACCTATAATTTTGTATGCTTGTCTTTGAAATATGGTAAATTAAAAATAGAGTTACAAACCAAATATTATATAATAATACTGGCCTATGGATTTATCTTTACTGGGGTCTTTATTTCTTCATGTGGCTTTGATTTACAATCTTAGTTCCTTCTGTTTCAATCTGAAGGACTCCCATTAGTATTTCTTGTAGGGCAGCTCTATTAATGAACCCCCTCAGCCTCCATTATTAATAAACACTCTTTTTTTTTTTATTTATGATAGTCACACAGAGAGAGAGAGAGAGGCAGAGACACAGGCAGAGGGAGAAGCAGGCTCCATGCACCGGGAGCCCGACGTGGGATTCGATCCCGGGTCTCCAGGATCGCGCCCTGGGCCAAAGGCAGGCGCTAAACCGCTGCGCCACCCAGGGATCCCTAATAAACACTCTTTATGTGTTCCTTTTGTTTATCTCTGAAACTCTTAATTACTCTATAAATTTGGAAGGACCATTTTGCTGAGTGTGTTGACATTTCTTTATTTTCAGCATTTTAAATATATTATCACACTGCCTTCAAGACTCCATGGTTTCTGATGAGAAATTAGTTAAAAATCTCATTAAGGATCTCTTATATGTGACAAGTCACTCTTACTTTCAAAATTCTTTTTGTAGGGGCTGAATTTCAAAAGATTGATAATACTTTGTGTGTCTCTTTCTTTTGCTTATTCTTGGGAGTTTTTTGAGGACTTTGGATTTGTAGGTGCATGTCTTTTATCAAAATTGGACTGGTCATGGCCATTATCTCTTCAGATGTTATTTCTGTTTCCTCTTCTGTCTCTTCTCTTTTTGGGACTCCCATAATGTGTGTGTTGGTGTACTTAATAGTGTACCAAAGTTTTCATATATTCCGTTTACTTTTCTTCGTGTTCTTTTTTGGTGCTCGGATTCAGTAATTTCACATGTTTCTTCTTCTAGTTTGCTGATTTTCTTTTGCCTGCTCTGCATCTGTTGTTGAATGCCTTGGAGAATCATCTATTTCTGTTACTATATGTTTTTTAGCTCCAGAATTTCTGTTTGATTTCTTTTAATAATTTCTTTCTCTAATTGATATTCTTTTGGTTTATACATTGCATTTTCTGATTTCCTGTAGACTTTATACACACACACACACACACACACACGTGTGTGTGTGTGTGTATGTATTTTTCACTCTGTAAGTATATTTAGGGTAGTTATTTTAAAGTAGTTGCTTTATAAATATGATATCTGGGGTTCCTCAGGAATGGTTTCTGTTAATTTTTATGTTCCTTTGGTAAGGACATAGTTTCTTGTTTTTATTTTTATTTTTTGTATGCCTTGTGATATTTTTGTTGTTGAAAGTTAGGCATTTGAGTATTTTAATGTGGTAACTCTAGAAGTCAGATTCTACCCCTTCCTGAAGCCTTGCTGCTGTTTTAATTGTTGAAGACTGTGGTAGTCTGTTTAGATAATCTTCCAATCTACATTTATAAGAGTCTGCTCCTGTTGTGTGAGGTCACTGAGGTTTCTATCCTTTTGTTTATCTCATGTGTCAGAGTTTTCCTTGAATGGCAGGAACCAAAATGAACAGAACAAAAAGAAGCAAAAAACCCCCAGAACACCCACAAAAATAAAAACCACACATCCACAGAAACAAAACAAATCCCTCTCCCATTCTTTGTATTGACCTTCTACTAAGACACTCCTTCAATACCTATTCATATTTGCACTGAGCTCAGAGGTCAGCTGAGCGTAAAACTTTGGATATTCTCTTTTCTGAAGATGCATCTTTCTCTGAGCCTGTGTGTGGCTTTCTAAACTCTCCCAAATCAGTGGGTATTTTTGAATGTCCTAATGTCCCCAGGGATCTCCCATAGCCTTTGCTCCTATTTCTGAGGCATTCTGTTGTATATCTCAACCAATAATCTTTTGTCCCACACATCTGTGGTTTAGTTTACCTTGTGGTATTTTGTGCCATTTCCTTCATTTTTCCAGTCTTTGTTCCCAGTTAGGTCAAACAGACATAATCACTTTGCATCATAACTTCAGGTAGCCCACAAATAAATTAGAGCATATACATGTATTAATTTACTGAAAAGTCTGTTTCTGTTTCCTTACAAACCAGGGAGTAGGATTTTCAACAGGGAATATGGGTTGCTGCCATTCTAAGAATAGCACTGCTTCAAGTTTCACAGGCTTTAAAATGGTCTGCTTGCTGGAGACAGTGTGGCAAGAAGGGCAAGTGAAAGCTCCATAAATCTTGTTCCATTTTTAAGTTGAATTTTTTTAGCTAAGCATTCGCATGGTTGCTATAAACCTTTGAATGCATTCCATAGTTTTTCTAACATTGGTTCTGAGAATTTCTGCTTGCTTTTTGATATTTCTGCCGGGGCAAGAGTGCTTGATTCTGCATATCCTGCTATTTTCCCGATGTCATTCATCAACTGCATTTTTAAAAGATGGTTATATATATATATGTGTGTGTGTGTGTGTGTGTGTGTGTGTGTGTGTGTGTGTGTATTTGAGCACTTGGAATTGTTATCTCACTGTCTCTGGCATCCATTATTTCTGAAGAAAAGTCAGTTAATTTTATTGAGCTCTCCTGGAAATGAGGAGTGGTTTGTCTCTTGTGGTTTGTAAGATTTTCTTGTTTTTGCTTCTCAGTATTTTTACTATGTGTCTGTGGATTTGTATATTTATAATACTTGGAGATTGTTGAGCTTCATGGATGTTTAGATTAATTTTTTTCAACATTTTTGGGTAGTTTTCAGTCATTATATTTTGAATTTTTCTTCTGTTTTTTATTCTCTTGCCTGTTCTTCTTGAAGTCCCATTATTCTTATGTTTGTGTATTTTGCGATGTCCACATTTCTCTGGGGCTATTAATTTTTTTTTGAATTTGTTTGATCTTTTTTTCTTATTATTATTGTCTCATATTAAATATCCAGCTACCTTAGTGAATTTTTTTGTGCTCTTCATTTTGGCTGTTTTGTTTTTTAACACCAGAATTTCCATTTCTATTTTGGATGTTTTAAAATAATTTATATCACTTTATTGGCATTTTTTAAAATTGGATATTACCTTGTAATTTTATCTTTTTTTGTTTTTTAATAATAGGTTGCATTTTAAAGTATGGTTTTCATTAGTTATTTTTATTGCCTGCTTCCTCTCCTTTGTATGGATGATACTTTCCTCTTTCATAGCATGTTGTAATTTTTTGTTGGAAAATGGACATTTTAAATTGTATACAATAGCAGTTTTGGATACTGATTCCTCACTACCCCATCCTCAGGGATGTCTGCTTACTTGTTTGTCTAGTGGTTTGGCTGGACCATATTAATCTATTTCCCCTACTTTTCAGAAAGCACATACTTGGACATGTACACATTAACCCTGGGATCATAGTGATTTTAGCGGAGATCTCCCTCACTGTCTCTTCTTTTTATTGTCTGTCACTGTTGTTATCACACCCAGCTCTTGGTCACCAAAAATTGCTGGCTGATTTTTCTGTTGTTTTTGACAGTGTCCTGGGACACAAATTGCTTCACAGTATGGGAAAATTAAAGTTGGATTTCTCTGTCAGGTTAGTTTTTTAAAAATAATTTTAACTGTGGTAAAGCACACATAACAAAATTTACAATCTTTACCATTTTTAAGTGTACAGTTCAATAGTGTTGAGTATATTCACATTACCGCAGCCAATATCCAGACCTTTTTCATCTTCTAAAAGTGAATCTGTACTCATTTAACAACTCTCTTATTTTTCCCTCACTCTTGCCCGTGGCATCTACCATTCTAGTTTTTTTATGAGTTTGACCATTCTAGATATCTCATATAAGTGGAATTATACAGTATTTTTAGTTTTTAGAACTAGCTTATTTTGCTTTACACAGTGATTTCAAGTTCCATACATGTGTTGCGTATGTTAAAATTTCCTTTATATTTATTTACATATTTTGAGAGAGAGACCATACAGTGAGGAGAGGGGGAGGGCCAGAGGAAGAAGGTGAGAGAGAATCATAGCATGGAGCCTGATGCAGGGTTTGATCTCACAACTCTGAGATCATGACCTGAACCAGAATGAAGAGTCTGATGCCACCCAGGCACTCCAAAATTTCCTTTTTAAAAAATTGTGGTAAAAACCACATAACAAAATTTACCACTATAATAATTTTTATGTATAAAGTTTAGTAGTACTAAATATACGTTGCTGTAAAAGATATATTAGGATTTTTTGACTTGTAGAACTACATGTCTCTGCTATTTAATTGTTTTTTTAAAGATTTTATTTATTTATTCATAAGAGACAGAGAGAGAGAGAGAGAGAGAGAGAGAGAGAGAGAGAGAAAGAGACACAGGCAGAGGGAGAAGCAGGCTCCATGCAGGGAGCCCGATGTGGGACTTCATTCCGGGACTCCGGGATAGTGCCCCGGGCCAAAGGCAGGCACTAAATTGCTGAGCCACCCAAGGATCCCCTGTACTATTTAATTAATTCCTTGTTTTCCCCTTTTTCACCCAGCCCTTGGTAACTACCATTCTAATTTTATCCATGAATTTGACTACTTTAGATGCCTCATATAAAGTGGAATCTTACAGTAATTAAATAAATCATTGTATTTAATTTAGCATAGTGTCCTCAAGGTTCATCCATGTTGTAACATGTGACAGGATTTCCTTTCTTTTTAAGGCTTCCTTGTTTTTTATTTTATATATAGACCCCATTTTGAATCTATTCATCCATCATATGGGTGGTTCTATGACTTGGTTATTGTAAACAGTGCTGGTATGAACATGGGTGTGTGAATATCTCTTCAAGACCCTGATTTCCATTCTTTTGAATATATACCAAGAATTGAGGTTGCTGGATTATATGGTAGTTACATTTTTATTGATTTTTGATTTTTATTTTTAAAAAATTTTTAAAGATTCTCTTTATTTGAGAGGCAGAGACAGAGACTACAAGTGGGGGAAGGAGCATGGGAGAGGAACAAGCACATTTCCCACTGAGTATAATAGCCCAACATGGGGCTTGATCCCTGGACCCTGAGATCATGACCTGAGCTAGTGACACTTAACCGAGTGAGCCCCCCAGGTGCCACTAGTAGTTACATTTTCAATGTTTTGAGCAGTTAACCACCCCTCCATACAGGTTGCATCATTTATAATTCCACCAGCAGTTCACCAGGGTTTCACCTTTCTCATATCCATGCCAATACTCTTTTTTCCTTCTCTTTCTTTTTTTTAAAAAGAGTTTTAAATTTATTTTGGGTGTGGGGAGAATAGAACGTACATGAGTGCGGGGAGGGGTAGAGGGTAAGAGAGAGAGAGAATCCTGGGGCAGACTCCCATTGATCACAGAATGTGATATGAGGCCTATCCCTGGACCTGAGATCTGGCCTGAGCTGAAATCAAGTAACCAACTGAACCACCCAGGCACTTCTCTCTCTTCCTGTCATTGTTCTTTGTGTAATAAATGGAAATTTAAGAAGAACCCAGAATGTTTTCTTAGCTGAAAGCCATTATTTTGCCATTAAAATATTACTGTAGCTATTATAGGGTAATATATGAAGTATGAGAGCTTGGCTAGAGTCAAGTAGTGCTTGACGTAAAACCTGGTGCTCACTTTCGCAGATAATGAAAGTATAGCACTATGATACTATTTTATATTTAGATACTATATTTACTTAGTGTTTTATGAAAAGAACCAAAATTAGTTTTATAATCCACTTTGTAGAAAATACACTTTTAGAAATATGACATTAATTTTGAAATTGTTTTAAAATGAAAAAAAGAATTATTTGGAGGAAAAAGCCAACTTAGAAAAACTTGAGGAAAAATTTCATTATAATCAGGAGAACTGAGCATGATTGAAATCTCAAATGTTATAAAATTATATTGATATTTTCTACAGGACTATCTTTTATTCCCCCTAGTGTAGCTATGTGTATACATTTAAAATAGAGGAAATTATGAAATACGTGCTGTTTGTCCTGACTACTATTTAAGTAAATGAACTCATTTTTTATTCATAGAATAGGTAGCTTTTTCATTGTGTAATAATTTCTTTATTGTAATTTCAATAAGTACATTTCTACATAGATTTTCACAATTAATTGCTTCAAATTCTTAGCTTTTGTACCAGGAAGCTATGGTACTTTTTCATTTTCTGGAAAAAGTAAACTGTGACTGGTATTAAAGTATAGTTCGTAAAATTTTTTTAGTTAAGTGAAAACAAAGGGAAATTAAAAATTACCAATTTTTTACTGTTATTTTGTAGATTAAATGTAATATACTTCACTTATATTTATTTGTTGGATAGTTATTGTATTTGATTGTGATTTGATAAGTTTAATGATTAAGTCCTCTGATTTTAGGCCTTTGAAGACAGTTTAATCGAAGCAAAGAAAGAAATTGAAGTATCACAAAGTAAATATAATGCACTATCATTACAGTTGAATAATAAACAGACTGAACTTATCCAGAAGGATATGGATATTACCCTTGTCAGGCAAGTGTATTCAGTTTTAAATTTAACATTATGGTAATGTCATTAGTTATTCAGAATGGCGACATAAATGTTTATTATTAGCACTCTAAAATGACAACAGTATGTCTTCTATGAGGACATATATTTGCGTATTGAAACTATCTGGAATTATATATACCAAACTGGGAATAGTTAAGAGAATGAGAGGTTTTACAGAATTGGGAAGAGCATTCTCAAACAGGATTCTTGTCTTCATTTTTAACAAGGACAGTGCATTCACTCATAGTTTCCTTCTAAAAAATTCCCAGCCAGGTATTATGTTCATTATTATAATAGGCAGTATATGAGAAATCCAATTTTGGCTTTTTATTCTATTATGTTCTAAATAGTTTTAGTTTATGAGATATTCTTCCTATATCAAAATAGTTAATTTTTAGTACTACTCACAAAGTAGGATTACTTGAAAAACTTGTGTTTTTAAGTGTTTTAAAAGATTTTAAACTATCTTTTAACTTATTTCAGTTACTTTTATCAGAAAATAGTGTTGGAATAAATCATAGATATATAAATGTATATGCATGCACATATACATATGTTATCTATGTAATATACATAAAGATACATGTATGTATGTATGTGCATTTTTTACTTAAACTGGTTAAATCATATAAATAGATAATAAAGTTTATCATCTATTTTTATAAGCACAATTTCATCCTCTGGTGATACTATTGTGCATATATATATATACATATACACACACACACACACACATATATAAACACACACATACACATGTAAAATATTTATATATAATACATATAAATTCTTTGTATTTGTATTGTATACAGTAATATTATTTGTGTGGTTAAAACTTAATATGTAAATATATTTTTATGTATGCCTTATTCAATACATATTTATATATCTTTATGTATATTTAGTATGTTGCAAGAGCTATAGATATATCAGGGCAGAATTTTGGGCTAGGTAGCAATTAATGTATATATATTTATTACCTTATCGAAAATTCATTTGTATCACAATTTAAAAATCTTATTATAGAAGTGAGGAAAAGTATAAAATTAAAGATAGTACACTGGTTGGCTATCTATTCATAGTATAATTATTTTGATATATATTTGATATAATTTGTTAAAGTCAGAAAAGTAATTTTAAATAGTTATAAAATCTTACATTTCTGAGAAATCTTAAAATTCTCATTTATTACTGTCCTCTTCTCGATAAGATAGTATGCCTTTTAATCTTTGCTTTGATACTTTTGGTTTATAAGTTCCTCAGTACTTTTCAAGACTGTTCATTTCATTTTGTTTAAATTTAAACACTGTTTCATATATTGAGTTGAAATATGCTTGTTTATAATATCCACCCAATTATTGTGAATCCTTAGCTAAAGAATCTCAGAAACCATCTAATCTCTATTCTGTAGCATAGATCTTCAAATAATAGATTATTTTCAAATAATCTTCAAATAATTTCTTTATCAAAAACATTATTTTTTCATTCATTGACTATTATTTATCATAATTTTTCATGATATATATTTCATAGATATTTTATTATGTTGGTTACATTTCTGAATGCATTTCATATCACAAGTATCTATATTGCCAATATTTTTCTTAAATATAGCACCTATAACTGCATAAAATATTCTAACGATGACCTTTCCCTTTTAGAGTATGATTTGAATGTAACAAGGACTATATTCTAGGAAGCAGTGCAATGATAAGTGCATGGCATTTGAATAATTACATTTTCTGTTAAATGTTTCCCCTTTGTGTATTTGAATTTAGTGTATTATAAGAGCTATAAGCTACAGTAAAGAAGGCAATAATATCCACAGATGGACATTTTGTTTTAGATGGACTTTTTCTTAAACAATGGTAAAATAATGTGCCATGTGTAATTTTAAGAGCTTGATTATAGGGACTCATAGAGGAGGAGAAAATAGTGCAGAGTTAGAAGTATGGAGCAGAGGACTATGACTCAAACCCTCATTATAGGGTGATAGTTGAGGTATCCACAGTATTTCTCCTGAGTTGTCTGATTAAGGGGAAACTGTTTGGTATATTATATGTCTACTTTCCTTCATCAGTTTTATTTCTTGGGGGGGAGGTGGTAGTGCTTATGATATGCCAGTATCACTTTATTGAATCTGTATATTGTACAAAAGACCACACAAAGCCATAAGCCATAATCATGGGAAAAGTTTTTTTTTTTTTTTTTTTTCACTTTCATGGTACTTTAATTGTGTTTCTTATTTTGGGATTTAGAATCTTTTAACAAGCAGGCCAAAATAATCTGGTGTTTTTTTTTGGGAGGGCAGTTGTTATTGTTTTTCTTGGTTTTTCTTTTTCTTCCTTCTTTCTTTTCCTGTGGTTCTGGTAGTCCCTTCTGATGTGGACGTGGCCCCCAATGGTGCCTCCAGAGCCCTCCAGGGGGTCCTGAGGAAGCCGAGCTCCTGTGAGTGCGGACGTGGCCCCATGTGTTCCTGAGTCATAGTCAGTGGGTCCTGAGGACGCCGGGTCTCCTGTCACTGTGGACTATGCCTCACATCCTCTGGAAGCCTCACAGCAGGTCCTCAGGAGGCCGGGGGCTCCTGTCAGCCTGGACATGGCCCCACGTCCCCCCGAAAACTCACCGCGGGTCCTGAGGAGTGTTCTAGGCACTTTCTTATTTGAATACATTTTTCCTTATTGGTATATGACAGAGTTGACCTAGGCTTATATTTTTATGGGTTTATTTCTTTAAAATTCATAATATTTTGCATATTTATTGAATATTCATGTCACCCACTGTGATATACAACATTGTTATGAACTACCTCAAATGATTTTTTACTCTGAGTTAGAGTATAAATAAGTATATAGACACATATATAATAAGTTACATGTCTGTAATGCATATAGAACATCTTAGGGTCTACTTAGAACTTACATAAAAGTGCTAGCCAATTAAGTTTCCAAACTAAAATTTTTGCCTGAATAGGTAGTGATTCTATAATTACATGGAGTATGTGCTAAATGGCTACATGGTGGGTGAGCTAAACTACATGGCTGTGGGCTGTTATTAATTGGGAATTTTTCTTAGAAATTACTTGCAAATCTCCTATAGAAAATAATAGCAACAAAAAAGTCTAAACAGTATAATCTGCGTTAGAAATATCATCAGAGTCCAGAAATTGGATTAATTACCTGGACTGCCAGTGTTCCCAGGGACTTAGCAGAAGCAAATGTTAATTATTTCTGTAAGATGACATAACAATTTTGTCTTCAAATTATAGCCACAGTTAGGAAATGGACTTAATACATGGAAATACGATAATTTACAATATGAGTAAAAATATGAAGAGTATGCATAATGAAAGATGTGTATTACCCTTTCCAGAGAACTGGAAAACATTATTGACAGAAATAAAAGGTCTAATATATGTAGGGATATAGAAAGTTCACTGTTTAGAAGGCTCAGTATGATAAAGATGTCAGTTCTTTCCATATTGAGATTTAGATTATCAACAACTGGAAATCATTACTGCCCCCAGCCTAGAAGGATTAAGGAGAGAACTGTTACCAGATCTCTGTGAAAAAATCTATCCTGGGAGAGAGGCTGCCTAGTAGGAGAAGTATCTTTTTGACACTGCTCAACAAAGAGGGAGCCAGGAAAAGAAATATCTTGACCTTTTCTCTCTCTCTCTCTCTCTCTCTCTCTCTCTTTTTAAAGATTTTATTTATTTATTCATTTATTTATTCATGAGAGCGAGAGAGAGAGAGGCAGAGAGGCAGAGACACAGGCAGAGGGAGATGCAGGCTCCATGCCGGGAGCCCGACATGGGACTCGATCCTGAGACTCCAGGATTGCGCCCTGGGCCAAAGGCAGGCGCTAAACCACTGAGCCACCCAGGGATTCCCCCGCCCCTTTTTTAAAAAGAGTTTATTTATTTATTCATGAGAGACGCAGAGAGAGAGAGGCAGAGACTGAGGCAGAGGGAGAAACAAACTCCCCGGGGGGAGCCCAACATGGGACTAGATCCCCCATCTCCAGGATCATGCCCTAGGCTGAAGGCGGTGCTAAACCATGGAGCCACCCGGGTTGCCCAGCCGTTTTTCTCTTTTACTCTATTTAATCACCAGCCAGCACTCCAAGTAATCAAATTCAGTCAGAGGCAGAGAACAAGGGGCCAGGATAATGCAGTCTGTAGAGGTCCGCCTCTTAGACTACAGTACTAGAGAACAGGATAGAGATGGTGAACACTGGGGAGTGTGTGGTATGTTTTCCATTACTGCTCTTTTTTCAGAGTTCTCTTGGCATTTATTGCTTATTAAATTTTTGGTATAAACTTAAGAATGAACATGCTTTCTTATTTGATACTTTATTACAGCATCGAATTTACATGTAAACCTGAAAAGAATTGACATCTTATGATGCCAGTCTTCCTGTCCCAGAGGATGTATGCCATTCCATTCTTTCAGTACCTTTGTATCCTTAGATGTTTTATGTTTCTAATGGGTTTTGACATTTCTTGTTAAATTTCTTCCTAGATATTTCATGTTTTTGTTACTATTTTAATTGGAATACTTCCTTCCCATATAGTTGCCAACGGATTTTCCTTTTATTATAATTTTTGCTGTACTTGTTTGATGTGCTCTGCTTTGATGGGTAAAGTGTTCACAGTTCTTTTCTTTTTACTGTGAATTTTACTTTTTACTTTTTTGAATGTAATTTTTTTTGCCTTGGATTTGAATTCTTCTTTTTTTTGATTCAAATTCTTCTGAAATTAGTGTTGCTGTTCTTTATTTTTGTTTACATTTTTATGATAACAAAATAAGTACATGATTATTTGGTATATTGATATATATGAATTATTTTTAAAATGTGAGAATCATTCTAAATTTTTCTGAATTTATATTTAGAGGTTGAAGATTAGGTGGTTAGTAGTTTTTAGATAAAAGGGACTCTATTCTCTTAATAAGTAAACCAGTTTCTTGGTTATATATGGAACAATAAGACACTGATGTGAAATTGAGGGAATTATTAAATCTTTTCTCTATAAATACCACTAACTCTCCCTCTCTAAAGTTAAGAAAGAAATGGCATGAAAAACTTTTGGAGGTCAGTGTCATAATTTTTAAATCTGTATTTCATCTTTAGTTTGTTTTGACACCCTGTTGTGTAAACTGAAAATAGAACATAACGTTCAACAGTTTTGAGATGATTTTGCATCTCAAGATATGTAACTATAACCACAGTGACCAAAGATGCTTAGGATTAGTCCTACATTTTGCTTAAGTGCTCATCACTAAACCTTTTACTTTTGATATATTCATTCCTGTACAGTTTGGACTCATTTTAGGGGCTCATTTTTAGCAGGGACTTTCCCTGGGACTAGTTTATGCTTTCTCCCCCATTGGCTCAGATTTAGTCATGTGATTTATTTGGCCTGTGGGACAAGACTGAAGGTAACATGCCACGTCCTAATGTTCTAAAAGTCATTCCTTTACTTGTTTTCCTTTTTTTTTTTTTTTTTTAAAGAATTATTTATTCATGAGAAACACAGACTGAGAGAGGCAGAGACAGGTAGAGGGAGAAGCAGGCTCCTCGCAGGGAGCCCCATGCGGGACTCAATCCCAGATTCCAGGATCACGACCTGAGCAGAAGGCAGGCACCTGACTGCTGAGCCACCAGGAGTCCCGATTTGCTTCTGCTTTTTGCCCTTTGCCACCAGAGTGGCATATTTTTAATGGAATCTGCTGCTGCATTGTGGGTCTTAGAATAGTGAAAAGCCACCTGTAATGTAAACAAGCAGCAAATCTTTGTTTTTGTAAGCCATCAAAAAAAATTTTTTAACTGCAAAATAACCTAGAGGAGCTGTTTGAAACCCTCTGTCAGTCTTTGGTATCAAGCTTGATCCCTATGGGGGTATTCCTAATTTATCCCATGGCTCACTCAGTCCCTTAGATAGCATCATTGTAACCGAAAGATCACTGGATTTATCTATCAGGAATACAGTATTTTTAACAAAACTTAACATTCTACTTGAGATAGAAGAAAATGTTGGTTCACAGCACTGTCTCAGTTGAAGCCACACTTTACTACTCCTTTTCATCTGTGCCTACAGGAACTTCTCGAGTTTGAACCTACTGGTTAAATTCATTTTCCGTAGCTTTAATTTTCCTTATACTCGCTCTCATTATGTGTTTTCATACTATTATGGCATCTTTTCTTTTAAGCAATCTTTATGTTATGCTTTTCATTCAATCAATTTAATAACTGTCTTAACCCATATATCCTAGACAAGAGAGCCTGAGGGAAGGATTAAGTCCTGAATACATAGTTGGAAGATTCAATTCCAGTGGAAAGTGAGTAAGAGAAGAAGAATGAGACAGGCAAAGATAAAAAGTGATTCAAGGAAATGCATTATTGTGCTGGCTGCTGCTTCATGGTGGGCCATGAAGAGACAGCAGCAGGTGCACTGAATTTGCTACCCAGGTTGATTGCTGATGGGCTGTAGGAGAGAAACCGTGTTCTAGAGCAATCCGTCAGATGGAAAAAGAAAGAGTTATCTATCTGGTTTCTTCTTGTGTTTTGTCTTCCATTGGTAAAAGTTGCTTATACCATGCCTGTGTGGTAGCATTTTATCCTAACCTGGAAATGGCACAAACATACTAGGCATGCAGCTGGTTGACATCAAGCAATGAAGCCAGATGAGCTGTATAAATTTCATAGGTGGAAGGGGTAGTTCATAGGCTGAGATTGAGCAAGAAAATGGGATTCTAAGAGGCAGGTGTAGGCTGAATCTGAAAATATATGTATGATGGATGTGTTTAGTACCTAACAAATATAATAAGAGACAGGTAGTGTCTTAGCTATGCTGTTTATAGCAGTGAACAAAAACTCCCTGCCTTCACAGAGACTTTATTTAGATCATCTTCATATCTTGTCTTTGTATTGATAATTCAGAGAGGTGTGATGGTTTTTCATATTTTTCCTAAACCTTCCTTCTAATTCCTTCAGTAACTTCTCAGAGGTATACTTTTCTCCCAAGTATGTACAATAAAATTTCTTTTTTCTTAATTCTTAGTACTCCTCCTTTTAATAAGTCCATTTGTTTTTCTTCTTTTTTTTGTTAATTTATTTTTTATTGGTGTTCAATTTGCCAACGTATAGAATAACACCCAGTGCTCATACAGTGCCCCCTCAGTGCCCGTCACCCAGTCACCCCCGCCCCCCCCCCCACCTCCCCTTCCACCACCCCTAGTTCGTTTCCCAGAGTTAGGAGTCTCTTATGTTCTGTCTTCCTCCCTGATATTTCCCACTCATTTTTTCTCCTTTCCCCTTTAATCCCTTTCACTATTTTTTATATTCCCCAAATAAGGAAAGGATTTACACAAATTCAGTGTTTGCTAGTGGTCCAGAGGTGTGCCTTTTGTAAGCTTTGTTTATTGCTAACTTTGATATCAGTCAGGTTTCATGTTTCATATTTGCAACATTGGTGTACATTGATCTTACCTACTTTTCAGAAGTTGGTGTGGGAAGATAGAGCGGGAGAAATTTACCTCAATAGTGTAAAATGATGCTTCCACTCCCCTTACTGGGAGGATGCCCAGAATGTAGCATTAGATGAGAGACAGGGATATGCTCTTCCCTTAGTTGATTTTTAATCCCCAGGTGCCTCATAGTATGAGCACTTCCTTACTTCTGAGTATGTTTTTTTTCTTTTCTTTTTAAATGTTTTATTCATTTATATAAGAGAAGAAGAGCCAGGGCAGCCCAAGTGGCTCAGCGGGGCAGCCTGGGTGGCTCAGCAGTTTAGCACCGCCTTCGGCCCAGGTTGTAGTTCTAGAGACCTGGGATCGAGTCCCACGTTGGGCACCCTGCATGGAGCCTGCTTTTCCCTCTGCCTCTGTCTCTACCTCTCTCTTTCTCTGTGTCTCTCATGAATAAATAGATGAAATTTTAAAAAATACTTAAAAAAAAGGAAAAAAGAGCATGAGCAGGGGGGAGGGACAGAGGGAAAGGGAAGAAATAAACACCCCACTGAGCAGGGAGACTGATGTGTGGCTCAATCCTAGAATCCTGGGATCATGACCTGAGCTGAAGGCAGACGCTTAACTCACTGAGCCACTCAGGCATCCCTTAAGTATGTTTTTTTTTTTTCTGATTAAAAATACATGTATTTTCTTCCACATGACCCTTAAATGCAAGCCAAATACTGATTTTCTCATTAAGAAATAACAGATGTCTTCTAATATAGGAGGAGAAGAAAATTTGCTATGTTTCACATTGTATCTAAAAATGGTGCTTTTTATTTTTTAATTTTCACTTATTTATTTTTTAAAAGATTTTTTTATTTGTTTATTCATGAGGTCAGGGAGAGAGAGAGAGAGAGAGAGAGAGAGAGAGAGAGAGAGAGAAAGAGACAGGCAGAGACACAGGCAGAGAGAGAAGCCGGTCCCATGCAGGGAGCCCAATGTGGGACTTGATCCCAGGACTCCAGGATCATGCCCTGGGCCAAACGCAGGCACTAAACCGCTAAGCCACCCAGGCGCCCCATTTTTTAAATAAGATACAAGTTTATTTCTCTCTCAAGTAATTTTAGGCAATCAAGGCCTAGTGTGAAAACTCCAAAATTAATAAGGAACCATGCTTCTCCTGGCTTGTTGCTCTACCATCTTACTACCATCTACAACACAGCAACTATCTTGTAGGCCAAGTTGACCATTCTTTTTTTTTGTATATTTTTCTATTGGAGTTTGATTTGCCAACATACAGCATAACACCCAGTGCTCATCTCATCAAGTGCCCCCCTCAGTGCCTGTCACACAGTCACCCCATCCCCCCACCCACTTCCCCTTCCACTACCCCTTGAGCCTTTCCCAGAGTTAGGAGTCTCTCATGTTCTGTCACCGTCACTGATATTTCCCACTCATTTTCTCTTTCTCCTTTATCTGCTTTCACTATTTTTTATATTCCCCAATGAATGAAACCATATAATGTTTGCCCTTCTCCAACTGACTTACTTCACTCAGCATAATACCCTCCAGTTCCATCCACGTTGAAGCAAATGATGGGTATTTGTCATTTCTTATGGCTGAGTAATATTCCATTGTATACATAGACCACATCTTCTTTATCCATTCATCTTTTGATGGACACCGAGGCTCCTTCCACAGTTTGGCTATTGTGGACATTGCTGCTATAAACATCGGGGTGCAGGTGCCCTGCCGTTTCAGGGCATCTGTATCTTAGGGTTAAATTCCCATCAGTGCAATTGCTGGGTCATAGAGCACTTCTCTTTTTAACTCTTTGAGGAACCTCCACACAGCTTTCCAGAGTGGTTGTAACAGTTCACATTCCCACCAACAGTGCAAGAGGGTTCCCCTTTCTCCACATCCTCTCCAACATTTGTTGTTTCCTGTCTTGTTAATTTTCACCATTCTCACTGGTGTGAGGTGGTATCTCATTGTGGTTTTGATTTGTATTTCCCGGATGGCAAGTGATGCGGAGCATTTTCTCATGTTCTTGTTGGCCATGTCTATGTCTTTGGTGAAATTTCTATTCATGTCTTTTGCCCATTTCATGATTGGATTGTTTGTTTCTTTGCTGTTGAGTTTAATAAGTTCTTTATAGATCTTGGATACTAGCCCTTTATCTGATATGTCATTTGCAGATGTCTTCTTCCATTCTGTAGGTTGTCTCTGAGTTTTGTTGACTGTTTCTTTTGCTGTGCAGAAGCTTTTTATCTGGATGAAGTCCCAATAGTTCATTTTTGCTTTGATTTCCCTTGCCTTCATAGATGTCTCTTGCAAGAAGTTGCTGTGGCCAAGTTCAAAAAGGGTGTTGCCTGTGTTCTTCTCTAGGATTTTGATGGATTCTTGTCTCAAATTTAGATCTTTCATCCGTTTTGAGTTTATCTTTGTGTCTGTTGTAAGAGAATGGCCTAGTTTCATTCTTCTGCATGTGGCTGTCCAATTTTCCCAACACCATTTATTGAAGAGACTGTCCTTTTTCCAGTGGATAGTCTTTCCTGCTTTGTTGAATATTTGGTGACCATAGAGTTGAGGGCCCATTTCTGGATTCTGGATTCTGATCCATTGATCTATGTGTCTGTTTTTGTGCCAGTACCACACTGTCTTGGTGATCACAGCTCTGTAGTACAACTTGAAATCCAGCATTGTGATGCCCCTTGCTCTGGTTTTCTTTTTTTTTTTTTTTTAAGATTTTATTTATTTATTCATGAGAGACACACAGAGAGAGAGAGAGAGAGAGAGGCAGAGACACAGGCAGAGGGAGAAGCAGGCTCCATGCAGGGAGCCCGATGTGGGGCTCGATCCCGGGACTCCAGGATCACACCTTGGGCTGAAGGCAGGCACTAAACTGCTGATCCACCCAGGGATCCCCTGGTTTTCTTTTTCAATATTCCCCTGGCTATTCGGGGTCTTTTCTGATTCCACACAAATATTAAGATGATTTGTCCCAACTCTCTGCAGAAAGTCCATGGTATTTTGATAGAGATTGCATTAAATGTGTAAATTGCCCTGGGTAGCATGACATTTTCACGATATCAATTCTTCCAATCCATGAGCATGGAATATTTTTCCATCTCTTTGTGTCTTCTTCAGTTTCTTTCAGAAGTGTTCTGTAGTTTTTAGGGTATAGATCCTTTACCTCTTTGGTTAGGTTTATTCCTAGGTGTCTTATGCTTTTGGGTGCAATTGTAAATGGGATTGACTCTTTAATTTCTCTTTCTCCAGTCTCATTGTTAGTGTATAGAAATGCCACTGACTTTTGGGCATTGATTTTGTATCCTGCCACACTGCCGAATTGCTGTATGAGTTCCAGCAGTCTTGGGGTGGAGTCTTTTGGGTTTTCTATGTACATATCATGTTATCTGCAAAGAGGAAGAGTTTGACTTCTTTGCCAATTTGAATGCCTTTTATTTCTTTTTGTTGCCTGATAGCTGAGGTTAGGACTTCTAATACTATGTTGAATAGCAGTGGTGAAAGTGGACATGCCTGTCTTGTTCCTGATCTTAGGGGAAAGGCTCCCAGTATTTCCCCATTGAGAATGATATTTGCTATGGGCTTTTCATAGATGGCTTTTAATATGCTGAGGATTGTTCCCTCTATCCCTATACTCTGAATAGTTTTGATCAGGAATGGATGCTGCATTTTGTCAAAGCTTTCTCTGCATCTATTGAGAGGATCATATGGTTCTTGTTTTTTCTCTTGTTGATATTATCTATCATGTTTATTGTTTTACACGTGTTGAACCAGCCTTGCATCCCGGGGATAAATCTCACTTCGTCATGGTGAATAATCTTCTTAATGTACTGTTGATTCCTATCCTATTGGCTAGTATTTTGTTGAGAATTTTTGCATCTCTGTTCATCAGGGTTTTTGGTGTCTAATTCTCCTTTTTGGTGGGGTCATTGTCTGGTTTTGGAATTAAGGTGATGCTGGCCTCATAGAATGAGTTTGGAAGTATTCCATCCCTTTCTATCTCTTGGAACAGGTTTAGTAGAATAGGTATTGTTTCTTCTTTAAACGTTTGATAGAATTCCCCTGGGAAGCCATCTGGCCTTTTTGTGTCTTGGGAGGTTTTTGATGACTGCTTCATTTTCCTCCCTGATTATTGGCCTATTCATGTTTTCTATTCCTGTTCCAGTTTTGGTAGTTTGTGGTTTTCCGGAAATGCATCCATTTTTTTCTAAATTGCCTAATTTATTGGCGTATAGCTGCTCATAGTATTTTTTTAAAATTGTATTTCCTGGGTATTGGTTGTGATGTCTCCTTTTCATTCCTGATTTTATTAATTTGAGTCTTTTTTCTTTTTAATAAGACTGGCTAATGGTTTATCTATCTTACTAATTCTTTCAAAGAACCAACTCCTTGTTTTGTTGATCTGTTCTACAGTTCTTCTGGTCTCTACTTCATTGAGTTCTGCTCGAATCTTTATTAACTCTCTTCTTCTGCTTGATGTGTTTTTTGTTTGTTTGTTTTTTGTTTTTTAAAGATTTTATTTATTCATGAGAGACGGAGCGAGAGAGAGAGAGAGAGAGAGAGAGAGAGAGAGAGAGAGAGGCAGAGACACAGGCAGAGGGAGAGCAGGCTCTATGCTGGGAGCTTGATGTGGGACTTGATCCTGGGTCTCCAGGACCAAGCCCTGGGCAGAAGCTGTTGCCAAACCACGAGCCACCCATGCTGCTCATTGGTGTGGTTTTATTTGCTGTTCTCTCTCCAGTTCCTTTAGGTGCAAAGTTAGCTTGTGTATTTGACTTTTTTCCCAATTTTGAGGGATGCTTGTATTGTGATGTATTTCCCTCTCAGGACTGCTTTTACTGTATCCCAAAGAATTTGAACAGTTGTATCTTCATTTTCATTAGTTTCCCTGAATCTTTTTAATTCTTCTCTAATAGCTTGGTTGACCCTTTCATCTTTTAGCAGGATGCTCTTTCACCTCCACATGTTTGAGTTTCTTCCCAATTTCTTCTCGTGATTGAGTTCTAGTTTCAAAACATTATGGTCTGAAAATATGCAGGGGACAATCCCAGTCTTTTGGTATCTGAGGAGACCTGATTTGTGACCCAGTTTGTGGTCTGTTCTGGAGAAAGTTCCATGTGCACTTGAGAAGAATGTGTTTTCAGTTGTGTTCGGATGCAAAGTTCTGTATACATCTGTGAAATCCATCTGGTCCAGTGTATTATTTAAAGCTCTTGTTTCTTTGGAGATGTTGTGTTTAGAATAGAAGATCTGTCATTTGCAGAAAGTGCTGTGTTAAAGTCTCCCAGTATTAGTGAATTATAATCTAAGTATGTCTTTACTTTGGTTATTAATTAATTGATATACTTGGCAGCTCCCACATTCGGGACATAAATATTCATGATCGTTAGGTCCTCTTGTTGGATAGACCCTTTAAGTATGATATAGTGTCCCTCTTCATCTCTTACTACAGTCTTTGGGATAAACTTTAACTTATCTGATATGAGGATTGCTACCCCAGCTTGCTTTTGAGGACCATTTGAATAGTAAATGGTTCTCCAACCTGTTGTTTTCAGGCTGTAGGTGTCCTTAGGTCTAAAATGAGTCTCTTGTAGACAGCAAATAGATGGGTCTTGCTTTTTTATCCAGTGTGAAACCTGCATTTTTGATGGTATCATTGAGTCCATTCATGTTCAGAGTTACTATTGAAAGATGAATTTAGTGTCATCATAATACCTATTCAGTCCCTGTGTTTGTGGATTATTTCTTTGGGCTTCCTCTTTCTTCTACAGGGTTCCCCTTAATATTTCTTGCAGAGCTGGTTTGATGGTCACATATTCATTCAGTTTCTGCCTATCTTGGAAGCTCTTTATCTCTCCTATTTTGAATGAGAGCCTTGCTGGATAAAGTATTCTTGGCAGCATGTTCTTCTCATTTACGACCCTGAATATATCCTGCCAGCCCTTTCTGGCCTGCCAGGTATCTGTGGAGAGGTCTGCTGTTAATCTAATATTTCTCCCCATGTAAGTTAGGGATCTCTTGTCTTTTGCTGCTTTAAGGATTTTCTTTTTATATTTGGAATTTGCAGGTTTCACTATTAAAAGTTGAGGTGTTGAACAGGTTTTATTGATTTTAGGGGGGGACCTCTCTATCTCCTGGATCTGAATGCCTGTTTTCCTCCCCAAATTAGGGAAGTTCTCAGCTAAGATTTGTTCAAATATGCTTTCTGGTACTCTGTCCTCTTGGCACCCTCTGGGACTGCATTTAATTGTAGATTTTTTTCCTTCTGATGCTATCATTTATTTCCCTTAACCTTTTCTCATGGTCTTTTAATTCTTTTTCTCCTTTTCCTCATCTTTCTTCCTTGCCATCAACTTGTCTTCTATGTCACTCACTTTTTCTTCTACCTCATTCATTAAGAACCCTTGTCGTTAGGTCCTCCAGTTTGGAGTGCATCTCATTTAATTCATTTTTAATTTCATCCTCATTAGATCTAAATTCTGCAGTCATGAAGTCTCTTGAATCCTTTATGCTTTTTCCAGAGCCACCAATAGCTTTATAATTGTGCTTCTGAATTGGCTTTCTGACATCGAATTGTAATTCAAATTCTGTAACTCTGTGGCACAGAGTACTGTTTCTGATTCTTTCTTTTGTGGTGAGTTTTTTCTAGTCATTTTTCTCAGTGCAGAGTGGCTGTATAAGTGGGCTGTGTCAAGAATATCAACCACGACCTAAGTAAATTTCCCCCTAAATGATTCTGCCGAGGTCAGAGACCAGAAATTGAAAACAAAATCAGAACTAAATAAAACAGAAGGACCACTAAAGTGAAAACAGATTTTAAAACAAAGTAGCAAAAAATAAAGGCCAGGAATCCTAAAGAAGAAGAGAAAAAAGAAAAGAAAAAGGAAAAGAAAAAACGGAGGGACTGGGAGATGGTGGTGGTGAAGAAGTTGTAGTGGAGGGACAATGTAGAGTACTTGAGGGGTTCTGGAGGATGATCCTCTTGTTTCTGAGTATATTAAGTAGATTAGAAGATGCTCAGTCCCAAATTTATATAAACCAGAAATATTTGTAGAGGGCCCCAACATTGACCACCAAAACATAAATGAGAGAAAAGAGGTGGCAGAATGGGAATGAGGAATCTCACAAAATGAACCAGCACGGTATACCACTTGGTTCTGGGTGCATGCTGGTCATGTTTTAGAAGGTATTAACTTCTGCCATTGTAGAACAAAATGAGGCAGAGAAAACAAAAAACACAAAACAAAACAAAAAACATATCTTGTATATCTCCTAAAATTAAGTTGAGTATGTTGAAGGGAATCTGGAAGTGGAAAATATATCTAGGACCTGTAATTAGAGAAATATGAAAGTCAAAAAGGAATCTTAAAAATGAAGAGGTGGTAAAATATTGCATGGTAATAGTTAACATGGTAAAAGAGAAAAAAATATTGGAAATTTATAGTGTGATTTAAAAACGAGTTGTCCTGGAAAAAGGAAGGAAAAAAATAAAAAAGGAGGGGTACCCTCTAGTTCTATATACTATAAATTTCTCAACTTTCTCTGGGCCTTTCCAGTGTTGCTGGTTAAATACTTGCTCTTCCCCTGTCCTTCCAGCTGGTCTTCTGGGGGAGGGACCTGCTGTGCTGATTCTCAGGTGTGTGTACCTGGGGGAGCTGCCCCCCTCCCCCTCTCGCTGGGTGCTGGGCTCAGTGGGAGCTGTTTACCCCGTGAGGCCTCTGTTCCCTGGCAGCCCTGCCCCTCCCAGGGATAAGGTGAGAGAAGGAGGAACAGCAACACTGGCGGCAGCCAGCTCTCCAGCCCTGGAGTCAGCTCCCGCAGTAACCACCACAATATCCCAGTCCTCTCGGCCTGGATGCTCCCAGGGCGAGGGCACTGACCTTCACAGCTTGGAAGCGCCTGGTGGTAGGAGAGGCCTCGCTGTCCTGGGCCCTCCCCGCCTCCGCCTGTCCCCAGGGGAGCCCAAGATCCTGGGCTGTGTCCCTTGGCTCCTTGAGATCCGGGGCCTGCGCTGCTGGAATCGCGCTCCTGGGGCTGCGGTTCCCGAAGGCAGCAGGCCGCAGCCCCCTCCATCCGAACCCCTTCCTGAGCCCCCCACCCCACCCCCGTTTCGCACTCCAGCCCTTTACTGAGCTCCAACGCAGTCTGTGGTGCACTCTCCCCTGGGTGCATGTCCTCTGTTAGTGACCCCGGGAGGCTGGAGGCTCCACTGCCCCTCCTGCGGTTCTGCCCAATTTCCCTGCTAAGCACCTTTCCCTCCGGAAAGAATCCGGTGCGTATTTTTTTTTAAATTTTTTTTTTAAATTTATTTATGATAGTCACAGAGAGATAGAGAGAGAGGCAGAGACACAGGCAGAGGGAGAAGCAGGCTCCATGCACCGGGAGCCCGACGTAGGACTCGATCCTGGGTCTCCAGGACCGCGCCCTGGGCCAAAGGCAGGCACCAAACCGCTGCGCCACCCAGGGATCCCCCGGTGCGTATTTTTAAAGTTCCTGCTGCTCCCGTCCTGGAGGCTCTAGCCGCCTGGCCTTAGCCCGGCTCCTCGGGGGTTCCCTCCTCTACTTGATTCTTTTTATTTTATTTTTTCCACTTTCCTGCCTTGTTAGAAGCGCAAACTCTTCTCTGTGTAGTGTTCCAGCTGTTCTCTCATTAAATCTCAGGTCAAGGCAGCCCGGGTGTCTCAGTTGTTTAGTACCGCCTTCAGCCCAGAGCCTGGTCGTGGAGACCTGGGATTGAGTACCACATCTGGCTCCCTGCATGGAGCCTGCTTCTCCCTTTGCCTGTGTCTCTGCCTCTCTCACTGTCTGTGTCTCTCATGAATACATGAATAAATCTTTAAATCTCAGGTTGAATTCGTAGGTTTTCAGGATGATTTGAAATTTATCTAGGTAAGTTGGTGGGGACAGGGACTTGGGGACCCTACTCCTCCACCATCTTGCCCCACCCCCCAAAAATGGTGGTTTTTAATCCTCATCATGTCCCCATTCTAAATTCAACATTTACTCAGGTCTCCTGGCTAACATATCTTTTGACTATATCTTCTGATAGAATTTTATCATATATCTATTGCCTATTTTCTTTGATAATTTTTAACAATGTTATTTTTGAAAAATGGAGTACTCTGTAAGCAGTATTACTATGAGTCTCTTCTCCCCTTTTCTTGTGAGCATTACATATCCTGCAGACATTGTGCCATTATTGATTCTCTTCTTTCACTGCTTCCATTTTTGGGCTGTTACTGCAAGTTTTGGCTTTTTTTGAATAGTTACAGAAAGATGATGCTATAGTCTGAATATTGAATCCACCCAAAATTAATATGTTGAAATCGTAATACGGAATGTAATGGCATTAGGAAGGATGCCATGAGGATAGAGCACTCATGAGTGGGATTAGTATTCTTATTAAGAGAGACCTCCCATAGCTCCCTAATGTCTGTCTACCATGTAAAAATACAACAGGAAGCCTACTACCAAGAAGAAGGCCCTTACTTGGCACTCTGATCTTTAACTTCCAGTCTCCAGAACTATGAGAAACAAATTTCTGTTTTTGTGGACTACCCAATGTACAATATTTTGTTATAGTGGTCCAAAAGGATTGAGACAGATTGGTATATACTCAGGTATTTGTATGGGTACAGGGGTTGCTGTTGTATTTGGAAAACGATACTCTAAACCTCTAAAAAGCAGAGCATTTCACCACTATTAATCTTCATCTACCTTCAACAACTATTTGCAGACATCCCGGGTGGTGCAGCGGTTTAGTGCCTGCCTTTGGCCCAGGGCGTGATCCTGGAGACCCAGGATCGAGTCCCACGTCGGGTTCCTTGCATGGAGCCTGTTTCTCCCTCTGCCTGTGTCTCTGCCTCTCTCTCTCTCTCTCTCTCTCTCTCTGTGACTATCATGAATAAAAAAAAAAAAGTTCCATTAAAAAATACAGTCTCCAGAGTATATGTTATGAAGTGTATTTTATGTTACGAAGAGATACACAAACATATGTTATCTCTATAAACAGTTTTCTCTTCAAGTTGAACACACAAAATATGTTCCAGTTTTATATGATCTGTATCACACAGGATTCACTACCACAGAACTGTGGAAACCTTTATTCTAGAAGTATGGTTTTCCTGGGCCCTTAGTGCCATCATCACTATGACAACCAGTTCTTTGTCCCCTCTGTACCAATTGTACCTTGGATGGGTTAGAAGGACGGGTTTTCACTTTGTGTTGCTCTCCTTCCTTCTGACTTTTTCCCCCCTCATCTTTTCTTCAGTCTGGATTAGAAGAGTCATAGGAATCCCAACCTAAACCCCTGAGGTTGCAAACTAATGGTGCTTTAAGGAACTTTGGTTATAACTTAACTTGCCTTTGTGGAGTCCTTTTTAATACATTTAAAGTTCTGTATAATACAATGAAAGGTCAACTTACCCAGTATTCAAAACTGATAACTATTGTTGGCATCAGTACTTACTTATCAATTCTTGAAACTGAAGTGTAACTTACTTTCAATAAGAAGGTGGTACTATGTCTGTATATCCAAGGTTTTTATTACTATCAAGCTATAAAAAAAATTGATAAGTATTCGGCTTTGAAAGTCATAGTTGTTCTATCAATACTTTCTAGGTCTATGTCATAAATATTAAATACTTTATATGTTATTTCTTTCATTAATATGTTTGCCTGCAGTAAAAAGCAATAGATGATAAAACTGGAAGACGATCTATAGCCTTAGATGAATACAATTATTTCACTGAGATGATCTTTACTCCTGCCTCTCTCTATTTATTGCTTGCTTTGCACAGAAAGGAGCTGCAAGAGCTGCAGAATCTGTACAAGCAGAACAGTGTGCATACGGCACAGCAAGCGGAGCTGATCCAGCAGCTTCAGGTTCTGAATATGGATACACAGAAAGTACTGAGGAATCAGGAAGATGTTCACACAGCTGAAAGTATATCATATCAAAAAGTATGCTTTTATTCTGTCATAAAAATGTAAATTTATATGTATGAACTTATAAAAATATATAGAATTCAATTTTTTTTCCAATTTCGGCATTTCTTTATTATTTCCTTTTATACATGGTTCTTCAAAATTAAAAACGAAATATAATTCAATCTGGTAACTTTTGAAATTTTGTGACTTTTTTATGGCCATTAAAGCTGAAATATTGAAAATAGAGATGCAAATTTACTCCATAGGATATTGTTTTTATAAATTGGAATTTTGATATCTACTATAAAACATACCCTGACCATAGCCCCCAAACCAGAAAGGACTTGGGGGATGGAATTACTCAACCTTCTATTATGAGAAATTAGTCATCAATTATGATTCTAGTTTGTGGACTAAAATAGTCTTTCATTATAGAATTTTTGCATTATTTTATTGGCAAATAGGCCCAAACACAAATGGATATGCTGATGAGGTCTTTAGGATCAATATTTTCCGAGAATTTTTCTCTATTTTGTGAGTTTCTTTTAAGTAGTCATTTTACTTTATAGTTGTTTTAAGAACCTCTCAAGAAGGCTTACCCTGCTATTTAGGTATGCTGACTGACTCAGCAACAATAATTATGGCTAGTAGTTAAAAGAAAACACCTTTATTGAATTCTTTATGTTTTGTGTAGCGTACCAAGTTATTTATAGAAATAATTTACTTTCTGTATAGGTCAATCTTACAAGATTGATTTTATTCCCTTGTAATAGTTGAGGCATCCAAGGCTTAGAGTGGTTAAATAGTGCAGTCTAAGTTGTTTTTTCTATTTAACTTTTCTCCTTAAAAAAGACCATGAAACACCTATATCCATAATTAACATTTTTACATTAATAGTAATCAATTAATAATAATAAATAAAGATTTATTTGATAGAGCGAGCAAGCAGGGAGGTGGGGGGAGGGGCAGTGGGAGACAAGGGGACTCCCCACTGGGTGCAGAGCTCCACCTGGGGTTTGATCCCAGGACCATGCGATTATGATGTGAGCTGAAATCAAGAGTGGGATTCTCAACCCACTGACCCACTCACACATTTCTAAACACATAGTTTTAAATAATGCTTTGGAACAGTGGTTTTCACTCTGTATTCTCTCAAGTTTCCCTCAGGACATGAATGGCATCAGGTAAAGATATTGAAATAATACTGTAGAAGTCCTGATAGTGCTAGTCTAACAGATTCAAATACCCTTCCACTTGCCTCAACTCATTTCATCCCCTTCCCAGGGGTATTCATCCAGATTTTCATGCATTAGATATTCTGTGTGTGTTATGTGTGTGTGTGTGTGTGTGTGTGTGTACATACAAACATACCACAAATCTAGGCATATTATAATTTTAATATTTATTAACTTATGCCTTACTTACTGTTCTTTAACTTTTTTTTTTCAAGTAATATGCCTTGGATATATTTCCATGACCTAGAGCTCTGGCTCTCTTCCTGCTCCTCTTTATCCTCCAGCATGAATGCATATAGTGTGAAGTTACAGTCTAATCTGGTGATTATTAATGTCTATCCAACTTTTTGTTATAAACTTGTCCACATGGCCCAAATGGCTCAGTGGTTTAGCGCTGCCTTCAGCCCAGGGCATGATCCTGGAGACCTGGGATCTAGTCCCATGTCAGTCTCCCTGCATGGAGCCTGCTTCTCCTTCTGCCTGTGTCTCTGCCTCTCTCTCTCTCCTCTCTGTGTATTCTCATGAATAAATAAAATCTTTAAAAAATAATAAAAAAACTTGCCCACAGAAAATGATCCCCATCTCTCCTATAGAATCATTTTTTCCCTTCTGGACCATTTCTAAACACATACAAATAAGCTAGTGTGTCTCTGATCTGGGGGAAAGAACAAAACACAACAAAAACATGCATCTTGACCTCACTATATTCCTCTTCTTCCCTTCCTTCTGTTTCTTTCCTTTTCCAGCAGTATTCTTTGAAAGACCTAAATTGTCTCACAGTTCATCTCTCCTGTTCTCTCTTGAACCAACTCCAGTCAAGTGTTTGCCCCTTTCCCTCTGCTAAAATTTCTCTTCTCAGAATTATTTGTGACCCTAATATTGCCTAATGTAATGATCATATATAAATCTTGATCTTATTTCACTTATTAGCAACATGGTTTTCTTTCCCTCCTGGCTTGCAGTGCACCTGTAGTTGTGTCACTTTCTTCCTTCTGTTTTAGCTGTTCCTTTTCTGTTCCTTTCTAGTCTTTTCCTAGTCTCATGTTGCCTCAATGTTAAAATGTTTCAGGTCCAAATCTTTTTTTTTTTTTTTCTGTGTTTAAATTCACACCCTAGGTGATTTTATCTACTCACCTCAGCTTTTAAAATGAAAACTGTCTATATGCTGATAGCCCCCAAATTTGGTTGTCCACTCTGGATCTCTTCCCTGAACTTTAGGAAACAGTATATGTAATTGTCTACTTAACATTTCTTAACTTGGATGCCTAGTAGGCATTTCAGACCACATCTTCAAAACTAAGCTATTATGTGCTCTGCCTTCAATGTATGTTTGAAATTCTTCTACTTTCACCATCCTTGCTGTCACCATTCTGTCCAAATCACTATCATGTATTACATGGATTACTGCAGCCTTTCCCCACTTTGTTTCTTTGCTCCTGACATTATCCCCTTTGAGTCCATTCTCAACAGAGATGCCTGGATGTTCTTGCTAGAACTTAGTCAAATTAAATCCTCTTTCTTCAGCTCCTTCCAGTGATTTCCTGTCTCATGAAAGTAAAAGCCTAAGTTCTTACTATAGCCTCAGAGACCATACATGATCTGGCTCCGCATCGCCCTTCTAATACTATCTTTGCCTTCTCTTCTCCTTAATCTCTCCACTGCAGCCACACATAATTGTCTTTTTCCCTTGAACATCCAAGTATTCTTCAGCCCCAAGGTCTTTGCACTTGCTTCCCCTGCCTGAAAGCTCTTCCTCCTGTCATATGCATAGGTAACCTTTTTGTTGTCTTTATTATTTACCTCTTACAGGTTAAAACCTGATCGATCACTGATAATCGAGTAGGAGTAAAAATAATATGTTATAATTGTAGGAGTATATAACTGGGGCCTGAAGTTAGGGATAAGAGACTCTCCTTAAGTAGTATCAGTGATATTTATTCTGAGAAGATAAGAAGACATAAGTAAAACAAATTATTTTCTTAAAACTCTTCTTATATGAACTCTACCTCAAGCCATAAATTTCCTAGTCAAAATCTTTACTAAATTTGGAGAGGTAGAGATTATCACTCCAATTTGAAGAACTTGTCATAACTTCAGCCTTGACCAGGGATACTTTTTGAAAACTTACATACACGTTTCCCCAGGATTATGACCATCTAAGAATCATTCTAGATAATGAGAGATGTGATGGGAATATGTTGTGCTTATGAATAGTATAGAGGCAGGAAAAAAAAAAGAGCAAATTGACATCTGCTGCTTTAAAGACTTGGCTTACTTTCTTTTGTGTTTAGTCTATTTCTTGTCCTTCTTTCCGCTTAGAATTCCTTTTTCTTTTCACTTGTTTTTCAAAAGTTGCCTCTTAGGGGTGTGGTGTAGGAAACTTAACAGATTTTTAACTTGATGCTCGTTATGAAATTTAAATTCTCACTATAGTATTTTAATTAGAAAGTTATTTTAGGTCCTTATAGTCATTCATTCATAAGATTTTATTTGTATACTCAACTACACTCAATTCAGAAGTCCTTGATTATTTATATTTTGTTTAAGTTTTGCCTTGGTTATTAAACATTATAATTAATTTTTCCTTGGTAGTCTATGCATAAATAGTTATTCATAAAAACACAGAAAGCTATTTTAATAATTCCATCTCCCAGAGGCAAATACTGTTAACATTTTGAATATTTCCTTTCAGTTTTTTAAAATACACTTTAACATATCTGTGGATACAATAATATCTTTTACTTCACCTTATATTAAAAACAATATTGATATATACCTATTTTGGAAATAATATAATTTATTTAACCGTACTCCTAGTGTTGATCATGTATGTTGTTTAAATTTTTTACCATTATTTAAAAGAAATTTACTATTGTAAATAAAGCTGCAATAAACATCTCTCTTTGTTGTCAGTTCAGACTATTAGTATTCGTTAGAGAATATTGAATATGCAAACATAGACACACACAGGGCCAGGAAACAATTCCTTTTATGAAAAAGCCAGTAACAACATATTAATGGTATATAATTTACTCATAGTTCATTCATAAAGATAGTCTTATTTAAGTTATTAAATGTTGAGAATGCACAGGGGATTATGAAGTTTGAAGGGGACTTGCCTGCCAAATGAGAAATGATTGGTAAATGTTAAATTATTGAACCTTGAGGAGTTGTGTACAATGATATCCCACTTTGGATAATGCAACTTAAGAAATCATAGACATTTATTTAAATGTGAGAGTATTTTTAAACTTTGCAGGCATGTTCTATCTTAATTTAAATATCATTCTAGTACATTTAATTTTTAACTATTTAGGTGAGAAAATGGTTTTGAAAAGCATAAAAATATGGAGAAACTAAGAATACAAGTATAAAAGTGATCCAATTGGAGCATAATCACAAATAAAGAATATAAAATTTTACTATAAAACCAGAGAGAATCTGTGTTTCCATTTACACACATTATTTTAGAAATGTGTTATGTAGATTGAGGTACAAATAAATGTAAGTCATGTCCAGCAACCATATAATAATGGTTAATATTTATTGAGCTTATTGTGTATAAGTACCTGGAAAAGGCTTTTGTCTCACTATTTAAGTTTCACACACTATGTTGTATATTATTTTTATTCCTTATTACTTTGTAGATCATGTAGCTGAGGCTTAGAGTATTGTCTGAAGTTGATAGAATTAAAATCTATCTAATCTGGGGTTCAGAATCCAGTCTTCAGCTGTTATGAAGCTCACTGTATAGTTGTGTTATACAATCTAATAACGTATAATCCTTAAAGGAAGCTGTAAATAGATTCTATAAATATGCATGATTCTCATCAAACTTCTTTCAACATTCAATAACTTTAATATTGGGAAGTATATCTTGATATCTAAGTTAAATGTTACTTAAAAGATCCCATTGTTGGACACCTGGCTGACTCAGTGGGTATAGCATTATGACCCTGGATTTCAGGGTCATGAATTCCAGCCCCACGCTGGGTGTAAAGCTCACTTTAAAAAAAAGTATCATCGCATTCTTTTTGGGGAAAAGGGATCCTCGCATGTTAGCATCTTCTGGAAAAGGGCCTCCATCATTCTTCAGCCACTCTCTCTTTGTTATAAAAATTTGGTTTCTTTTATTTTGCTATGACATTGCAATTTTTAATTTTTTTACTTTCTGCAGATTTTTTTGGTAGGAATGTTTTTCCCCTAGAACCTATATATTAGTGGTAGAGATCAGGATATTGGAATTTGTGAATAATCACACTGCTTTATTTATCAAAAATAAACAATATGCTATTGTTTAGACCTCCAGTGTTCGCTTACATCAAATTATTCATTCTAATCTTGAAGTGTTTTACTTAATACTTATCTGTATTCTTCCGCATGTATTTTTCTAGATTTTTTCCAATAAATTTAAGTAATCTATAATCCATGCAACAAGATGAAATTGTTTACTTAAAAGTAAGATTTGCAAATATATTTTCACATTAATTTTATTACTTTCAAATAATAATTGGGGCTTAGCTGTAATAGGTGAGTTGAATAAAAAAATTACATTAATAGTTTATTTCCCGTTCTTACCAAACTTACTTTTTTTTTTATGTACACTCTACTATAATCTACATTTTATTTTTTTTATTAATTTTTATTGGTGTTCAATTTACCAACATACAGAAAAACACCCAGTGCTCATCCCGTCAAGTGTCCACCTCAGTGCCCGTCACCCATTCCCCTCCAACACCCGCCCTCCTCCCCTTCCACCACCCCTAGTTCGTTTCCCCGAGTTAGAAGTCTTTATGTTCTGTCTCCCTTCCTGATATTTCCCAACATTTCTTTTCCCTTCCTTTATATTCCCTTTCACTATTATTCATATTCCCCAAATGAATGAGAACATACACTGTTTGTCCTTCTCCGATTGACTTATTTCACTCAGCATAATACCCTCCAGTTCCATCCATGTTGAAGCAAATGGTGGGTATTTGTCGTTTCTAATGGCTGAGTAATATTCCATTGTATACATAAACCACATCTTCTTTATCCATTCATCTTTCGATGGACACCGAGGCTCCTTCCACAGTTTGGCTATTGTGGCCATTGCTGATAGAAACATCGGGGTGCAGGCGTCCCGACGTTTCATTGCATCTGAATCTTTGGGGTAAATCCCCAACAGTGCAATTGCTGGGTCGTAGGGCAGGTCCATTTTTAACTCTTTGAGGGACCTCCACACAGTTTTCCAGAGTGGCTGCGCCAGTTCACATTCCCACCAACAGTGTAAGAGGGTTCCCTTTTCTCCGCATCCTCTCCAACATTTGTTGTTTCCTGCCTTGTTAATTTTCCCCGTTCTCACTGGTGTGAGGTGGTATCTCATTGTGGTTTTGATTTGTATTTCCCTGATGGCAAGTGATGCAGAGCATTTTCTCATGTGCATGTTGGCCATGTCCATGTCTACCTCTGTGAGGTTTCTCTCATGTCTTTTGCCCATTTCATGATTGGATTGTTTGTTTCTTTGCTGTTGAGTTTAATAAGTTCTTTTTTTTTTTTTAATTTTTTTTATTTATTTATGATAGTCACACACAGAGAGAGAGAGAGAGAGGCAGAGACACAGGCAGAGGGAGAAGCAGGCTCCATGCACCGGAAGCCTGATGTGGGATTCGATCCTGGATCTCCAGGATCGCGCCCTGGGCCAAAGTCAGGCGCTAAACCGCTGCGCCACCCAGGGATCCCGAGTTTAATAAGTTCTTTATAGATCTTGGAAACTAGCCCTTTATCTGATATGTCATTTGCAAATATCTTCTCCCATTCTGTAGGTTGTCTTTTAGTTTTGTTGACTGTATCCTTTGCTGAGCAAAAGCTTCTTATCTTGATTAAGTCCCAATACTTCATTTTTGCTTTTGTTTCTTTTGCCTTCGAGGATGTATCTTGCAAGAAGTTACTGTGGCTGAGTTCAAAAAGGGTATTGCCTGTGTTCTCCTCTAGGATTTTGATGGAATCTTGTCTCACATTTAGATCTCTCATCCATTTTGAGTTTATCTTTGTGTATGGTGCAAAAGAGTGGTCTAGTTTCATTCTTCTGCATGTGGATGTCCAATTTCCCCAGCATCATTTATTGAAGAGACTGTCTTTCTTCCAATGGATAGTCTTTCCTCCTTTATCAAATATTAGATGACCGTACATTTCAGGGTCCTCTTCTGGGTTTAACTTACTGTTTCTAATGGAGTTTCTTTTTCCTCTTTTCTCTCAGTTCTCCTCCCTTACTTTTTTGTTGTTGTTATTTTGCTTTACCTCCCATTTCTCCTCTTTTCTTCCATTTATTGATTTATTTCATCGTATTCATTTCATTATCAGAAAAGGTAAAATCAGTTTCCCTCCGTGGTAGGTTGAGGGGAATGTGTAGAGGACAAAGGTGAAGAGGGAAAACTGAAAACCTTTGAGCACAGGGAAGAAGTTGAGACGTATTTTCCCAGAGGTTCCCATAACAAATCATTAGTCTCATACACGAAACCTGATAATGGTGGAGGGCTCCTCTGGAAGAGACACACCCATAGGAGAAATAAAAGTAAGCTAGTGTGGGATCCCTGGGTGGCGCAGAGGTTTGGCGCCTGCCTTTGGCCCAGGGCGCGATCCTGGAGACCCGGGATCGAGTCCCGCATCGGGCTCCCGGTGCATGGAGCCTGCTTCTCCCTCTGCCTGTGTCTCTGCCTCTCTCTCTCTCTCTCTCTCTGTGACTATCATGAATAAATAAAAAAAAAAAAATTTAAAAAAAAAATAAGCTAGTGTGCTTTCTTCCTCTGAGCCATTTATGTAAGTTTTAATTGTTTTTCTACTTTACACGTCATTTATATACCTGTATGATTTACCTATAGATGGAGATTGTAAAAACGTTTATAATTTCTAGACCATCTAACATGTTTGAAGTAACTAAATATATGTTTTATCACTTTCTGTTCTGTTTAATAATAATTGTATGACATAAGCAGTATCATTTTGAGAAAATAAGGAGTTCGGTTATATGTTCTTTTCATTTAAACTGCATGTTAAATCAGTTTTTTTTCTCATCTTTCTGCTACAAACTGAATTCTCCAAATGGTATATTTTATTGTCTCAATCAGAGTAGCAAATAGTATGCTTACTAAATAAGGAAAACTTTATTTTTTAAGCAAATTAGTCACTTGGTCACAGGGCAGGCATATACACTTCCAAAATTGTTAAGGTTAATAAAATATCTTGTTCCTTAACACTAATAAAAATAAGGGAGGAACAATACTTCAATATATGTCCCTGAAAATTAAAGGACTTGGGAGTTTGGGATCCTATTTCTGGAGTTAGCTTGCATTCTATCCCCTGGAGATCCTCTTAACTTTTTAAACTTAAATTTCCTCAGCAGAAAACAGCCTCAAGAATAATAAGCATCCTGGATTATGGATTATAATGATTAATACTTGTATATATGGGAATGTATGTTTAAATGTTTTCATTGGCCAGAATCTTGGAAAAAATTCTGATCCATTTTGGCTTTTTGGACTATTAGAGGAAAGAAATGATAGAGGAAAGAGCTTCTCTGAAAACTACTGTAAGCAATTGTTGTTGCTAATAAAAAGTTACTAACTCTGATACCTAAACCAATGCAGATGAATTAATTTGTTACATTACCTAGTTTGCTCGAGGACTTTTTTTTACTCACTCTACTGTTCTTAATGGGATGAGAATAAAATGACATTTAAACAGGGGACTGGAACATCCTAAACCTTTGCCTTCTTGCAGGATCCCCTAGAGAAATAAACCTGTTAACCCTGAGGCATTGTTACCCAGAAACACTTTAGAAATAAAAATGGACTTTGCCTCCCTGAGCCCTCTTTTGTGGCCAATTTTACTGATGGCCTGGGGCCTAGTATTAAAAATGGCTGGAGGACTGGCTGTCTTTGCTTCCTATACTTTAAGTACACATCTGAGTAGTCTTATTGCTCTGAATAAGTGAAGTCCAATCAGCCATCAAAGAAAATAGGCAGGTAGGAAATGTGTATTTGGAATAAGAACTAAGAAATAGAATTTGTCCCAGTACTTGGAACAGAACTGATCTAGATCATCTGCTCCAGGCTTTTTCGATTCTTTTCCACTTGCTGCTTGGAAGGATGGATATTTTTAGAGAAAGAATCTATCTCAGTATCCAGAGTTGCCCACCAGTCATATCAGATCAAACCAGAACACGTGAATAAGAGTATACCTGTGTAAATTGCATGGTAGAGAGAAGAAAGTGGAGAAGGCAAGAAGAGAGCAGTTAGTCTTCTGTTTTTACAGAAGCAAGAAAGAAGGGAGATGTGAGAGGAGAAAAGAGAAGACGCATTAAGACAGAGCCTCCTTCCGTGAATAAATAGGCCCAGAGCCTTATAAAACTGTGGAGGAAGATCCTAAGACATGACACCCAAAGAAAATATACCACACCCTTGGCACAAATGATCAATAAATTGGTCCTCAATCCTGACCACACACTATCATTCTTCCTGTACTTTTTGGGCAGTGAAAGCAAAACTATGAGTTTTTCTTTAATAACAATCAATGTTTATGAGATTCTCAAATAATTGAATTCTATAAATTCTTTTTTTGTGTTTTTAAATTGAGGTATAATTAGATATTTGAAAATTCTTTAATATTTTAAATACTTAAATATTTATTTGTTTTGTATTATTTTCTTCCAGAAAGATTAATTTATGCTGGTTAAAAGCCAGCTAGTATTAATAAAACATACATATAAGAGAGAAAGTAGTTAAATTATCTTTTCACTAAGTGACTGTGTATGCTGTTAGGCAGACCTCATTCAGGATATCCTAGTTTCAGATCTCTCTAGACAGCTTAGCTCTTGTCTTCATTTTTTTTTTCTTTTCTTCTTGAACTCAATCATGAAAGCCCAGCACAGCACAGGTAGGTCACTATAAGGCCCACTCTGATCCCTTCATTGTTCCTCAAAGCGGTCAGGTTCCTACTCTCTCTTCCCTCCTAGATTGATGTGTACCAACTGTGGAAAGGACATTGGACACTCCCTGGTATAAAGGTAATTGGGAGGGAAAGTACAAATTCATGTCCAGAAATTCTATATAAATCATAAAGGCAACCTTGCCTTTATAAAAATTGCTTAGAGTTTGGCTGTAACATGAAATGGATTATTTGAAATATCTATAATAATATAGTGGTACAATCCCTTATAAAACATAAAAAGTATATTGAGCATATTGTGTCAGGAACGGCTTGAATAATCTTGTATTTATGACAAGGTATGTCTGAGAAAAAGCATTAAGAAAGGTTTTATAAGCCTTATTAAATTTTATACTTAAAAAAATTATAGTATACATACACAAAAGTACCCTGCCATCTTTTGTGTAGTTAAGTTTCTTCCCATGAGATAAGGCCAGCTAATGGAAGTTTCTCCCAATCTTCCATTAGATTAGTTTCTTCCAATCTTCCATTAGTTTTTTCGCAAACCTAAAAAACTAGTGAATTAGCTATATGATCTTGAGCTTGGGAACTTTGCAGACTCCCCAGTTTGAGCAAAAATCCTGAGAGATTTTCCTTTTGTTGAAAGATCTCACTGTCTCACTATTAGCCTTATTTAAAAACAAAAACAAAAACAAAAGACTAAAAACCTTAACCCTTGGGTCATTTTCCCAGTGTCATCAGCAAATACACATTCTTTATGTAAATTAGTTACCACAAACTGAATTATGCCTCATATCACAATCATAAGTTAGGAATTTCATCACCAAGTAAGTTCATGAGTATTGGAGGAATGCCACTGTTAACCATATGTGACTCTGCACGAGACCACTTTTACACATACCAGATGTTATCTCCTAGTTTTAATAAACTCCAGTTTAAAATTTTTAAACTCGTGTTTCCTTGAGTTAAAAAATTGAAAGTTACCTATCATGCCTTCAGAACATCGTCTCTGTTTTGTCATACTCTGTTGAAGCTCCTCAGTGATTCCCTGTTGCCTCCAGGAACAAGTCCACCTTTCTTCATCTGGCATTCAGGAGTCTACACTCTATCTACAGTGTTACTGCCTGCCTGTCTCTTGCTATTCCTTCCACCTCACCTCCCCTGCTGCAGCAGTAGATGCTAATTTATACTAAGTGGGAATTTATCCATCAAATGTAATGAACTCTCAATGAAAGACTCTTGGTTTTTCTTTCAAATGTATATACTGGGTTCACTTGAGTTGATAGATCTTATGCTCCCTTTCTGTCCCTTCCTGTAACTGTATATGTTTTCACATTTCTGCCACCTTTGAAATCACTTTTTGTTTTCAGTTAAGTCCCTCTAATAGTTTCATAGCTCAGTTCAGACACTTTATTTTGCATACAGCCCTCTAAGTTGAATATAACTAGCTTAAAGTGTTTTCATCCTCCTTAGAAATTTAAGCACACTTTTCCTATATTTCACTGGCCAGTAATACATAGTGTCTTGTTAGTCTCAATTGTAGTTTTATATCAATATTTGATTATACTAGTTTTTCATCTGTGTATTTCTTGTTTCCCCTCTAGAGTATTAAAATCACCTTAGGGCAAGTAGTATGTCATATATAGTCCTTATAGATATGTATATATGTGTATGTATATTTATACAGATATGACTTATTATTAATAAATTTGGATTTTTTTTGAAACAGCTTTACAATGAGTTACATATTTGTTTTGAAACCACAAAATCAAGTGAAGCTATGCTCCGGCAAAATGTTGTTAGTCTTCAGGATCAACTCTTTCAAAAAGAGCTAGAAAATGTTAAATTAAAAGAAAAGCTTCAGGAATCACATGGAGCTCCCTATCTTCTACCTCAAGAAAGTGATTCAGAACACTCTGAACAGGTGAGAGACATTTTCTAATACTTACCACAAGCATTATCATATTAAATTGTCTCCTATAATGGACTAAAGAAATTTAAAAATTAGTATATTAGAATATAAGCCTTGGCAGATTGTTTTGTATTGTGCTATTTTTATACTCTTTGTAGACATGAATATTATATATAATATGGATTCATATAGAAATGCACATAGAAATACAGAGTATAACTGGCATAGTTATTATGATGAACCTTTTGACTGAAATACGATAATGAAAAGCAAATTAATAGATCATGCAATTTTCAGACTTAAACTGAATGAGATAATGAAATGGAAAGAATATATAATAAGTCTCATAAAGTAGTTGCCATAATGCCCGATATGGTACTTAATATCGTTTAGTCTTAATTCTGCCACTATCTTAATGTATGATTTTAGGTGGGTCACTTGACCTTTCTACCTACTTCCTGGTGCAATTTCTGAAGTAGTACAAATGTAAAGATAGATATGTAGGTTCAGGAGTAGAATAAACCTTGGACCAAATCAGAGCCCTGCCTGAGCTTTGTAAACTTGAGCAAATTCCCTAATGCTTTTAGCCAAAGTTTGCTCACAAATAAAATGTTGATAGTATTGTTATCTATGTCATGCAGTTTTGTAGGCATTAATGAAATCATGCATACTAAATATGGAGCTTGGCATATAGAAAATGTTCAGTGGTATTTTTTAGATAATCTTCAAGGTAACTTTCAGCTCTAAATATATAAAGAAAACAATCTTATTCCTGTAAGTTTAAGTGTTAAGGCACTTGGCATTTCTTCAAATCTTAGAATTTATTAATTTAGTTCAGAAATGGAATTAACACAAACAAGTAATTAAATGTTTACTAATGATCCTTTAAAAGTAATCTTTGAACAGTAATTCTTGAACCCAGCATATTTTGCCTTGTTAACAATTCAACCTTAAGGCAAGAGTTTTTAAATTTGTATTGTAGTATTTAAATTTTTTGGATATCAGGTGCACAGAATCATATAATTTGTATCATGACACAGTATCATGTGACATACATAGGCCTATTTTATTCATTTTGACTGATTTATTTATTATAATAAATTGCCTTGCCCATCAGCTGATCCAAGAATAGAGCATTACTAATGACTTACATCTACTTGTACACTCCTCCCTTATTTTCTCACCAGAGGTAACTAACTTGTTTAGTTGATAACTAAATTGTGTATCATTTTGATTATTTTTAAAAAAGTTTTACCACCTATAAATTATGAGGAAATAGTATGTTGTTTGGTTTTGTAATTTATAAAAATACCACAGTGTGTTGTTACTTGGGGTTTGGCAATTTTGACTCATCATTATGTTATTAAGATTCACTTATGTTGTTTGGTATAGCTGTTTATTTTTATTGATTTACAATATCCCATTTTATATGATTAAATCACGACTTCTTGTACATTCACTTGTAAGTGAGTATTTGGATTATTTCCAATTTTTGCTATTATGAATAATGCTGCAACTGATATTTTCATGCATGATTCTTGGTACACATATGCATACTTTTAGGTGGAACATGTATTTAGGAATGGAAATCCTGGGTTTAGAATGTGAAAATGTTACTTTCACAAAATACTTACTTTTCAAAGTGGTTTTCATCACTTTTACTCCCACCAACAATGTATAGGAGATTTGGTTGATTCCCATCCTCCTTAACACTTGGTATTGTCAGACTTCTTAGTTTGCTGGCAATTAACTAATTCAAGTATAATTTATTATTTTGATCTTCACATGCATGTCACTTTGATAAAGTATATCTTTAAATGATTGCTAGCCAAGTGTATACCTTCTTCTGCAATACATTTATTTACATCTTTTATCCATTCTTCTACTAGATTCTTTTACTATTCATTCATCAAAGTTCTTTATATGTTCTTGATACTGATCTCTAGTAAGTTAAATACTGTATCTCAGTGTGTACCTTATCTTTTCATTTTCTTAATCGTGTCATTTAATGAACAGAAGTTCTTTTTTTTTTAAAGATATTACTTGTTTATTCATGATAGACGAGAGAGAGAGAGAGAGAGAGAGAGAGAGAGAGAGAGAGGCAGAGACACAGGCAGAGGGAGAAGCAGGCTCCATGCAGGGATCCTGACGCGGGACTTGATCCAGGGACTCCAGGATCATGCCCTGGGCCAAAGGCAGGCGCTGAACCGCTGAGCCACCCAGGGATCCCCCCTGAACAGAAGTTGTTAATTTTAATTTAGACAAATTAATCTTTTACAGTTAGTGCTTTGGTGTCTCATCTAAGAAGTCCTTTCCTACAGTGAAGACAGAAAGATTTACACTTCTGTTTTCTTATAAAAGTTTTAAAGCTTTGCTTGTATCATTTATATTCACAATTCATTTGGAATGGTGTTTTATGTATAGTATAAGGTAAGGATCCATTTTTATTTATTTCTCCCCAGTAGTAATCAGGTTTTTCCAGCTCAACCTGTAGTAGTGCTGGAACAAGTACAGCTCCACTTGTAGTACTGGGCTACCTCTCTTATATATCCTACTTAAGTATATTTAGGAGTTTCTTTCTAGGCTCTGTGTCTTCTATGTTCCTATATGATGTTATATTAATCAGTATATTTTCTAATAAGTCTGTTTGGTAGATCTACTCTTACTTTCTTACTGTTCTTTTTTTTAAAGATTTTATTTATTTACTCATGAGAGAGACAGAGAGAGAGAGAGAGGCAGAGACACAGGCAGAGGGAGAGGCAGGCTCCACGAAGGGAGCCCGACATGGGACTTGATCCTGGGTATCCAGGATCATGCCCGCTGAAGGCAGCACCAAACCACTGAGCCACCTGGGCTGCCCACTTTCTTACTGTTCTTTAAAGGGCCTTGGCTAAGTTGGTATTTAGCACTTAAATATAACTTTAAGGTTAATTTATAAAGTTTCATGAAAAACACTTGAAATTTTTCATGAACAGTCTTACTGAAATATACAAATGATGAAGTTTATAAACCATGAATGTATAGCTCAGTGAGATTTCAAAAGTGAGCACATCCCTGTAAATACACTCAGATCAAGATACAGATTACTAGTTTCCAATAAACCTTTCTGATGTTCCTAATTGCTAACTACTTCATAAAGTTAACCATTATTTTGACTTCGGTCACCATTGATTAGTTTTGCTTATTTTTGAAACTTACAGTGTTTCTCCTTTAAACAGTTTGCTATGGTTTTTTTTGGTAAATATCTTTTATTACGGTAAAGAAGCTCCCATCTATTCATAGTTTGATAAAAGCTTTTTTTGAAGAGGTATTGAATATATACAAAACACCTTTTAAGATGATAGTAAGGCTTTTCTCATTTATTCTGTTAACAGGAGAATTACATTGATTAATTTCCAGTTATTTAATTTTGCATTCCTGAAATAATTCTAGCATCATTGTAATATTTTATTATTTTTATATATTGCTGAATTCAATTTGCTAATATTTTGCTTTGGACTTTTGTATCTATGAGGGATATTGGCCTGTGGTTTTCCTTTCTTGAATGTTTTTTGTCTGATTTTAATATCAGGGTGATGCTGGTGTCCTAATACAAATTGCAAAATGTTCTTTTTCACTGGTAGAGTTTGAGCAGGACATATTATTTCTTGATTAATAATAAACACTAAATGCATTCCTTCTAAGATAAGGAACAAGTCAGTTCTAGTCAACATTGTACTGGAGATTCTAACTAGTACAATAAATCAGAAACAAAATCATACCAATTACAAATAAGGAAGTGAAACTCTTTTTATTCACAGACAGTATGAGCATCCGTATAGAAACCGTATTGAATCTATGGTAAAGCTCCTAGAAATAGTAAGTAAATTTAGCAGTGTTGCAAAAAATGGCATCAATTTATAACAATTATATACTTAAAAATTAGAAATAGGTAATTAGAAATTGAAATTTTAGGGCAGTCCGGGTGGCTCAGCGGTTTAGTGTCACCTTTGGCCTAGGGCGTGATCCTGGGGACCCGGGATCAAGTCCCGCGTTGGGCTCCCTGCATGGAGCCTGCTTCTCCCTCTGCCTGTGTTTCTGCCTCTCTCTCTCATGAATAAATAAATAAAATCTTTAAAAAATTTTTTTAAAAACCCCCAAATATACTAGGATGTAATTAGAGATCTACATAATTGGACAGCTATGCCAAATTCATAATCAGAAGGTAAAATATTGTTAATATGTCAAGTATTTCCAAATTGATCATTCATATTATTCCAATCAGAATTCCAATCAAAATTCTTTCCTTTTCCGTTTCCTTTCCTTTCCTTTTCTTTCCTTTTCCGTTTCCTTTCCTTTTCTTTCTTTCTTTCTTTCTTTCTTTCTTTCTTTCTTTCTTTCTTTCTTTTCTTTTCTTTCTTTCTTTTTTTTTTTTTTTTGAGAAATACAAGCCAGTTCTGAGATTTTACTGGGATTGGTCAGAGGCCAGGGGTCTAAAAGAGCAAAATTAAGTTTCATAAAGAAAAAAATTGGAGCTAAAAAAAAATCAAGATCATGTGCTTTTGGCATAATGATTGACAAAATAATCAGTAGAACAGAGTAAGAGTCCAGAATACCCACTCATGTATGTCACTTTCTAGTAACTCTTGAAATGATAGGGTTAGTCACTTTATTCTTTTTCAAGAATGTTCTGTATATATTTGCTCTGCTGCATTTTATAGAAATTTTAGCATCATCTCAGCAATTTTACAAATAAGCATTTGTTTAGAAATGTTTCTAATTTAATCTGTGATTTTCTTCTTACCCATTTGGTTATTTAGATGTGTATTGCCTCCTTTTGAAATATTTGGGTATTTGTCCTTGTATAGATCTTCCTCAGTTACCATGCATTTACATCCCTATAAACCAATCCTAAATTGAAGATGTTGTAAGTTAAAAATACCGTAAATACAGCTAGCATACCAAACATCATCGCTTAGCCTAGCCTATGTTAAACGTGCTCAGAATGCTTACATTAGCCTACAGTTGGGCAAAATCATTTAACACAAAGCCTATTTTATAATAAAATGTTGAGTATCTCACATATGTTGAGTACTGTATTGAAAGTAAAAAAAGAACCCAGAATTGTTATATGGATGTGGAATTGTTTTAAGCATACTGGTTTTTCACTCTTGTCTGTCTGGGAGCTGAGGCTCACTGTTGATGTTTCACATGAAAAGAGAAGATCATACTGCACTATTGCTAGCCTGGGAAGAGATCAAAATTCAAAGTACAGTTTCTACGGAGTGCAAACTTTTTTGGTATTATCTTAAAGTTGAAAAATCATGCGGAACCATTGTAAGTCTGGGACAATTTATATGTGTTATTATTGCTATTCACTTCTAATATATCTCTATTGTGGTCAGAGATAGTACTCTCTGATTACTGTATTTGAAATCTAGCATATGGTTTATATGTACTTGCAAACAATTTATATTCTGCAGCTTTTGGATGGAGTGTTCCTTAAATATTAATATTAATTATGTCATGTGGTTGATAGTGTTCTGATCTTCTGTCTTTAATGATTTTTGTATTTGGCATTTTAATCAGTTTTTCTGTTAGTTGCTAGGAGAAAGGTGTTAGAATCTCCCAATATGATTGTTGAGTTTTCTATTTCTCCTTTTAATTTTCTCAATTTTTGCTTCTCATGCTCTAAAGATGTTTTATTTGGTGCATACATATTTCTTCTTCTTTTTTTTTTTTTTAGTTTTTTGTTTGGTTCTGTTTTATTTCATTCTTTTTTGTTTTGTTTTGTTTTTATTGAAGTTTGATTTGCCAATATTTCGTATAACATCCAGTGCTCACAGCGGGTGGGAAATTGGGGTAACTGGGTGACGGGCACTGAGGAGGGCACTTGATGGGATGAGCACTGAGTGCATACATATTTCTGACTGTCATGTCTTTCTGATTAATTGAACCTTTTGTCATTATAAAATGTTACTTTTAATTATAATAATATTCTATTGACTTGAAACCCAATTTTATATTAATATAGCCTGTCCAACTCTCTAATAGTTACATTATATGGCATATCTTTTTCCATCCTTTTAATTTCCACCTATAGTCTTTATGTTAAAGTATACATAGTTGGGTCTTGTATTTTTTGTTCATTCTGACAGTTTCTTCCTTTTCATTACAGTGCTAACCCAGTTAGAGTTAATAAAATTATTAACATGGTTGTGTTTGATTTACCATTTTTAAAAAATTTATCCTGGTTTTGTTCTGTCCCTCCTTTCTTTCTTTTGGGTTAAATGTTTATATATATTTTGGGAGCAATTAATAAATTCCAGTTTTCTGTCTTCTAGATTCAGCTGCTTCTGATGATAAGTCAGAGGCAATTTGTTTCATTATTTGCTTAAATGTGATATACCAGTTTTGTCTAGCTTCTTTTAAAAAATATTTTAACTTTAGTTTTAACTATGATGTTTCCAAGTTTTCATTGTAGTGAGCCTTCTTGCAATTTTCTGGGGAAAAAAAGTGAGTGTGTATTTGTTTATTTATTGCACTAAATTAGGGGAAAGTGTTGATATGATTTCCTCAGTTATTTTTCTGACTCCTCTCTATTCTCCATTTGAGATTTCTGTTCCACTTTTGTTGGATTTTTCAGTGTTATCCCCTAGATCAGCAAGTCTCTCATTTTTTAAAGTCTTTTAATATCTATGTATCTTCAGATTAGCTAATTTCTATTAATTTAAGTTCAAGTAACTGACACTTGTGTTATCCCCAATTTGCCTTTTAAGTCTTCTCTGTGAATTATTCTTTAAATATTGCATGTTTCAGTACTGGAAGTTTCATTTGTTTCACTATTATAGTATGTACATACCTGTGGGGTTTTCCTAATTATCCATATCTTACAGACATACTTTTTTTTAGGTCCTTGTTCTAATAGTTAAAATAGATCCTTTAAAATAATCACATTTTAATTCCATATTATGGGATTTCTTGGGTATGTTGACTAGTGGTTTTCCTCTGCTTTTAAATATGGGTTGCATATTAATATTTTCTCTGTGTCTAATAATTTGGGATTGTGTAGTATATATTGTGAGAGATGTGTTACAGATACACTGATTTCTGTTATACTATTTATATAAGTGTTGAAGTTTTTTGTTTTTAGTCAGAATTTAACTAGTTTAAACTTAAAACTCTCAGTTCTTTTTCCCTTCAGGTGGGTACAGTTAAATTGTTTTTAGTTTCTTTAACCTTATCTGGATTATAGCGAGGTCTTGCCTGGTGCATAAATAGTTGAAGTATCACTTATTCTTTTGGTTCTCTTTTCTAGAATTTCCCCTTTCTCCCTGCAGTGGGAGGCCTGAACTCTGTCCTCTGTACATTTCTTTTGGAATGTTAGCCTTCCCAATAGTATCTGCTGTGAGCTACCCTCAGGTAAAAATTCACAAAAATAGGAAGGTCACTCAATGTTGTTCTATTTCCCAAGTAATAATTCTTGTCCAGATTCTCCCTGTGTCTGATTATTCTCTGTTATCTTCAGATAGTTGTTTTTATATTTTGCTCAGAGTTTAAATGGTTTTAGGCAGGAGGCATAGTCTGATAGGATCAACTCAGACATTATTGTAAGTGGAACTCTCTAGTCTTTTGACATTTTAGAGTGAGTTTTAACTTTTAATCACTTTTCATGCAATGCAAGGAACTTAATATATTCTTCTTTATCTTTTCACCTACATTTGCTGTCTTTGTCTTACATTTTGATCCTACAAACATTTTTACCCTATAAGACATCATTATTGTCACTAAAGAATCCATATTCGTGTAGAATGTTTATTCACCTGAGTGCTCTTCCTTCTTTTCTGCGATTCTGTGTTTCCTTCAAGGATCTTTTGCCATCTATACTAAGCACTCCTCCAGTGTGGGTAGATCAGAGAGAGCTGTGGGGAAAAGAGTAAGAAGTGACCTCAGAAAGGCAGATGTGAGCTCCTGCCTCCCAGGGCCACCATAAGGCCACCATAAGGATATAGATTTTACATTGAGTGAGATGGAAATTCACTGATGTGTTTCAAATAGAAATGTAACATGCAAGCTATTGGAGTGTTTGTTAGAAGACTGATAAATAAAACCTAACTTCTTATTTATTTATTTATTTTTAAAGATTTTATTTATTTATTCATGAGAGGCACAGAGAGAGAGAGAGAGGCAGAAACAAGGGCAGAGGGAGAAGCAGGCTCCAGACAGGGAGCCCGATGCGCGACCCCAGGATCATGCCCTAGGCTGAAGGTGGTTCTAAACTGCTGAGCCACTGGGGCTGCCTTAACATCACTTTTAAAAGGCTCACCCTGGGATGCCCGGGTGGTTCAGTAGTTGAACATCTGCCTTTGGCTCAGGTAGTGATCCCAGGGTCCTGGGATCGAGTCCTATAATGGGACTGCTTCTCCCTAGCCTATGTCTCTGCCTCTCTCTCTGTGTTTCTCATAAATAAATAAATAAAATCTAAAATAAATAAAATAAAATAAAATAAAATAAAATAAAAGGCTCACCCTGGCTGCAATACAGAAAGGAGACTATGGGTAGACAAGAATGGGAACTGAGGAACAAATTCAAGAGGAAATTGTAAGGGTAAAGATGAAACTTAGTGGGTGCTTAGATAGGTTGTGAGACATACTTTGATTTTGAAAATAATTCAGAAGTAGAGCACACAAGATTTGAAGATGGCTTAGATATGAAGTTTGGGAAGAAAGGAGGAATTAAAAATGAATCCAAGATTTCCAGGCCTTACTAAGTGGACAAATAGATTTGCCATATTCTGAGGTGAGAAATATATTCTAGCATTTCTCATAACAGGAAGGAGAACCTGACATTATACAGAGAGAAGTGAAAGCCCTGAATCAGGGAACTAATGGAGAGAAATGGGTAACTGAATTTCTACCAGTTAGTAACATATTCTTTGTCATGTCATTATTAGAACCCTTCTTTAGGATTTAGTCCAACTAGACTCATCTTTTTGTTTTTGCTTTTTTTTTTTTTGAGATTTTATTTATTTTAGAGAGAGAGTGTATGAGTGGGGCAGGGGTTGGGGGCAGAGGGAGAGAGAGAGAGAGAATCTTAAGCAGACTTAGGGCTGAATGAGCACAGAGTCCCACATGGGGCTTGATCTACCAACCCTGAGATCATGACCCGAGCCAAAATCAGGAGTCAGATGCTTAACCAGCTGAGCCACCCAGGCACCCCTGGACTCATCTTTTCATTCATCCATTTTTCTATCCATTATTCATTTATGTATTATTCAGTGATATAATCAATATTTATTAAAATCCAGTACTGTATTCTAGGTAATAGATTTAGTGTGAAAGAATACAAAGATGAATAAGACAGTCTACTTTTATGAATCTCATAGATGGCTATGCAGACAAGAAAATAATTATTATAAAATGTGCTATAATTGAAGTATAAGCAAACTGTGAACTTTGTGGAAAGAAGCTTTATAGGGAACATGTGTAGGGAGAGGGAAGAGTGTTGTCAAAGCTTTCACAGAGAAAGTGGACTGTATGTCAGTTTGAAAATTATTTAGGAGTTTCTACCTTGGTGGAATTGAATTATCGTAGGCCTCAACGTGAGAAAGTGTGTGGTATGTCCCAGATACTAAGAATAGTCTAGGTAAGTGCTTCTCAGAGTTTAATATACATCGAAGTAACTTGTTCTAAGGGATTGTTAAAATATATTCTAGACTGGAACCTGAGATTCTACATCTATTTCACATTCCCAGATGATGCTGTGGTAGCCGGTCCAGATACCACCCTTTGATTAATAAGAAACTAAGTGGGTAAGTGGATTATATAGTTGATGGGAAGTGATAGGGATATTTTATTCTTCCACTTTTCTTATCCCTAGTTTATCTTTTTAAAATACTTTTGTAGTGGGACTTTTTTGTACATGATTTTTTGGGGTTACAGTTAGAGTAATAAATAACATAAATTCTGGATCCCTTATCCAGATTACCTTGGACAGATTACTTAATTTTTCAAAGCCTCAATTTTATTATTTGTAAAATAAGTATTATAATAGTACTTACTTTATAGAAGTTTTACGAAGATTACATGAGGTAATGCTGGTGGGCATTTACAGTAATAATTAGGTTCTTATTACTGAGGTCTTAATAGAGCTATATAGAATAAACACTTACGTCATGTTAGTAAATGTGAAATTTTTCTCCTGTATTGGTAGTGATTTATCTTCTCTTCTTCCTGATCTCACTTATAATCAGAATTATTGGTGAGCTGACAGTCTTTGCCATAGAAAAGGGCAAAGCTAATTGGTTCATATGGGATTGAAACCTGTGACCTTTGATTTCTTAGCACCCTGCTCTTAACTAGCTGAATTCTGAATGACTGCCTGTTCTTATCTCAGAATGCTTGTTTATCTTTTTCATGCAGAAGTACTGTTTCTTGCCTTGGAGGAATAATTGGCAATGGAGGACAAGAGAGAAACCTAAACCTTAAGTTTACTATATTTACCTGTGAATGAGAGTCACTTGATGTGGCTAACTGCAGACCAAAAATTAGAGTGGCGAATTTTAACCACAGGCTTGTTTATTTTTATTTCCCTTCATTGATAGTCTATTCTTTCTTTTCCTAAGTGGCAGAGAATTGTTTTCCCTTATGTTCTTACTTTCTTTTAAAAAATTGTTTCACTAAATTTTTGAAATCCACAAAAAAATAAATGTAATGGCAGTGTACCCACCAGAAGCTATCAACCAATACTCTTGATGCTACTATGTGCTCCTCTTTTATACCATTTTACTTATTTTCTCCAAAGATAATCTCTTAGATATTAATTTTAATTTTAAAATTAATTCCTGCCTCTTAAAACTGTTTTCTTAACTAATATTTCATTGTTCTTTTATTTAAACCTTAAAAATATCTAGGGCGCCTATGTGGCTCAGTCAGTTAAGTATCTGACTTTTAATTTCGGCTCAGGCCGTGATTTCAGGGTCCTGAGATAGAGTTGGGTGTCAGGCTCTGTGGTGGAGTCTGCTTAAAATTCTCATGCTCTCCCTTCCCCTCTTCTCGCTTGCACATGTTCACTCTCTCTCTTTAAAAACAAATCATCCTCTTTATATATTATTATATATATATATTATATGCTATTCTCCACAACTAGGTTTTTTTCTTTGAGCTTTATTTTTGTAAGATAACTCAAAGATAATTCACTACCGTTGAGTGTACTTATACTTTTTTTCTCTTCTGTGGAACAGTCTATTGTATGAATAAGCTACTCTTTTTTGCAAATGAGCATTTTTTTTGTTTTAATTTTTTTAGCTCTAGGAGTTTTTACACACTGCTACTGTGAACTTTGTAGTACATGTGTCCATATCCACATGTGCAAGACTTTTTCTCAGATATATTGTTTTTTTTTTTAAAGATTTATTTTTATTTATTTATGATAGTCACAGAGAAAGAGAGGCAGAGACACAGGCAGAGGAAGAAGCAGGCTCCATGCACCGGGAGCCGGACGTGGGATTCGATCCCGGGTCTCCAGGATCGTGCCCTGGGCCAAAGGCAGGCGCTAAACCGCTGCGCCACCCAGGGATCCCTCTCAGATATATTGTTAAGAGTGAAATCGGTGGTCATAGATATGCCGATGTTCAGGCTTACAAGAAAATGCCAAATTGCTTGCCAAAGTTGCTGTCTCTAATTATAAACTTCTTAGTTACATTCTAAAAAAGGAAAAAATAGTATCTCATTCTGGTTTCAGTTTATATTTCTTTGATTTCTAATGAGCTTGAGCATCTTATGTTTATTTTACATGAAATACCTATTTGTGTCTTTTGCTCTCCTTTTTATTGGAATGTTTGTCTTTTTGTTGAAGTTCCGTGTTTTAGATACTAATCTTTTGTTATTATGTGAGTTTTTGTATTACATAAACCCAAATCTCTGTGGTTTAAAATAATTTATATCTTATTTACATTACAGTCCAATATGGGTATTACTTGGATTTTCAACTTCTAAATTGAAAGTGATTTAGAGATCTAGGCTCCTTTCATCCTTTGGATCCATTAGCTTTCAACATGGCTATCAAAGTTGTCTTGGAATCATGTCTCCTCCAGCCAACAAGAAGGGAAAAGGGGCCTAGAGAATCATATTTAAGGAATTTTTATAAATAAGCCTTCAAAGTGGTACATACTACTTCTGTCAGCATTGATTCAAAGAATTGCAAAGAAAATTGGGAAATATGAACCACCAACTATTGGAAAGTATATGTCCATTTCCAAAAAGAGGAAGTGAGTTTAGAGATCAGCCAGCAGTCTCAGCTTTCAGTTAGAATTTTTGCAAATATCTTTTTGCTTGTGACTTGTCTTTTCACATATTCTATGGTGTCTTTTGAAAAATGGTTATTAATTTTAATACACTTGAATTTCGCATTATTTTCTCGTAAACTTTGTGCTTATTGTATCTTGTCTAAGAAATCTGACCTTATCCTGAACTCAAAAGATATTTTCCTATATTTTCATCTAAAGTGTTATAGTTTTGACTTCCACATGTAAGTCTTTATGTGGGGTTGATTTTTCTTTATTGTGAAAAATATTCAATTTAGTTTTTTTTTTAATCTGAATATCTGTTTCAACACTGGTTATCATGCTAATAATCACTCCTTTTCTCAGTGATCTACATTGCTTCCTTTGGATTTTTTTTTTTCTTTTAAAGAGAGATGGAGGTGGGGGGCGGTAAGGGGAGAGAGAGAATCTTAAGCAGTCTCCATACCCAGTGAGGAGCCCCACAGGAGGCTCAGTATCAACCCTTTGATCATGACCTAAACTGAAATCAAAGAGTTGGACTTAATAACTAAGCTGCTTAAGCACTCCTCCTCTAACATTTTTTATTTCATGTAAATATGTGTCCATATTTAAGTGGGTCTGCTTTAGGCTCTATATTCTGTTGTGTTGAGGAACTTTTTTTAAATCTCTGAAATAACAACACTGTTATTATAGCTTCATGATGAGTCTTGATATCTGATATGATAGATCTCTTCAGTTTATTCTTCTTAGGCCTGCTCTAGATATTCTTGATCTTTTGCTCTTCAGTATGATGTTATAATCATCTATCATGTTCCCTAAAAAATCTTATGAGGATTAATTTGAGAAGAAATGACATTTTTAGCACTTTAAATATTTTTTTCCTAAATATGCTATATATACTCCAATTTAGGTCTTTTTTAATGCATTTTTTAAATGTTTTATAGTTTTATCCATAGAGGTCTTATATCTCATTATTAGATATGTAATAGCTACTCTCTCTTATTAGATTCTGAGTAGCTTACTTTTTTGTTGCTATTTTAGCTACTTGTCTTTTTATTAGATTTTTCTTTCTTGTGTATAGCAATATAATTGGTTTTTAAATGTTTATCTTATATCCAGCTACCCTCTTATCTCTTATTAATTTGTTTTATAGATTCCTCTGGGTTTTCTGTGTAGTCTCCCAGTTTTATTTTTGCCTTAAAAATCCTATTTTTTCCAGATTTTTATTTAAATTCTAGTTAGTTTTCAATGCAATCAAGAAATGGACAGAAGACATGAATAGCCATTTCTCCAAATAAGACATATAAATAAATGGTCAACAATCACATGAAAAAATACTCAACATCACTCAGTATCAGGGAAATACAGATTAAAACCACAGTAATAGAGGGAGGTGGGTGGCAGATGGGCCACAAACAAGGAGGGAACCTGTTATGATGAGTGCTAGGTATTATATGTAAGTGATGAATCACTAAATTCTACTCCTGAACCAATATTATTCTATATGTTAACTAACTAGAATTTATTTATTTATTTATGTTTAGTTTACCAGTTCATTTTATTTATTTTCTTTTTTTAATTTAAATTCAATTAATTAACATATATTGTATTACTAGTTTCAGAGGTAGAGGTCAGTGACTCATCAGTTGTATATAATACCCAGTTCTTATTATGACACATATCTTCCTTAATGCCCATCACCCAATTGTTTCATCCCCCATACTCCTTCCCCTCCAGGAACCCTCAGTTTGTGTCCTATGATTATAAGAGTCTTTTATGGTTTGTCTCCCTCTCTGATTTCATCTTGTTTTATTTTTTTCCTCTCTTCCCTATGATCCTCTGTTTTGTTTCTTAAATTCCACATTGAGTGAGATCATATGATAATTGTCTTCCTCTAATTGACTTATTTAGCTTAGCATAATACTCTAGTTCTATCTATGTCATTGCAAATGGCAAGATTTCATTTTTTGGTGGCTGAGTACTATTCCATTGTATATATATTCCACATCTTCTTTATTCATTCACCTGTTGATGGACATCTGGGCATGTACTCCTTCAAATCTGTATATTTATATCCTTTGGGTATAATGTACTACCCAGTGGAATAACTGCTAGATCATAGAGTAGTTCTATTTTTAACTTTTTGAGGAACCTCCATACTGTGTTCCAGAGTGGCTGCACCAGTTTGCATTCCCACCAATAGTGTAAGAGTATTCCTCTTTTTCCTCATCCTCAACACAGGAAACAAAAATCCTAATATGTTATACCAATGTTTATACATTTTACCATACAAAAGTTCAGTGGAAGTGCTAAGAGTGTCCTTGTCCTTTTCTTCATTTTAAAGGGAATATTCACCTTGAATAAGGAAGTTAGCCATAAGTTTCTTATAGATACTCTTTTATCACTTTAAGGAACCTGATTAATATCATATATAAATTGGTGATAAATTTTATCAAATTTTTTGTCTTTTGATGCCTGAGGCATTTCTAATCCTTTATAAACTAATTTATTCATTTTACTGATATGTTATCTTTTGAATCTCTTTATGAAGGAAATTGGTCTGTTATATAATTTCATAAAAATTGACACAAGACTTAGGGCTTTTATGGTGACCCACATTGATCATAATAAAAGGCCTGATGAGATTAGTTCCAGTGAATTTAAGGCAGGTAGTGGTAGCAGGTTGTGTATTTGGGATAGAGAGAGATCTGTGCCAGGGGTTTCTTCTATAAATCTGTAGGTTGATGTGAGGAGAGGTAAGGAAACTAGATATTAGGCCCAGTGCTTGGCCTTGCAGTCAGTCCAAATGATGGTAGAAGAAGATCTAAGGAGGCAGGCCTGGTATTAGACCCCAGGTGTGCTTTCAGTCTTGAGCCCTACATGTGGCTTTGTGTGTGTATGAGTATACAAAGAAAATGGAGAATATGTATTTTATGTAGTTGGAAACATACAGTATATAAATTTGTAAACTGCTCATGCAATCACCATTTCATTGTAATAGGATTAAATGTTTAAAAACAGTTTTTGACTCCTTAAAATAGGAATAGAACCTTTTTTTTTTTGTTGGTGAGGGTTTTTTTTTTTTCATCTTTCAAATGTTTATTTTAGACTCTACTGTTTTAGACACAATGGATTCAAAATTATACAAGGCATAGTCCTTGTCCTTGAGGCTTAAGGTTAGTAAGTACCATCATTACCGTGACTAGAGACCTGTGTGGCCTGGTGATGCACAGAAGGCTATTTGATATATTTATTTACTTTGTAGGTTGGTTATTTATTTATTCATTTATGGTTGACGTTTTAAGTATGTACAACCAACTGCCATAGGCTATGATGTTTTGTGTGTTTTTTTTTTTAATTTGAGTATAGTTGAGACATGTTACATTAGTCTCAGGTATACAACATAGTGATATAACATCTCTATACCTTAAGCTGTGCTCATCACAGTACACCTACCATCTGTCACTATTCAGCACTATTACAGTATTATTGACTATATTCCCTACGGTGTGCCTTTTATTCCTGTGACTTATTCATTCCATAACTGGAAGTCTGTATCTCCCACTCCCATAAGTGATTAGTATTTAAATTTCAATAAATGCTTATTGAATGAATACATGAAAAAATGCATATCCTACTCCAAACCCGTTTAGACTGTCTCACAATGATCAAGTATTCTTTGATAACAATTCCAGTAAGTAGGAGATAGGAGCATTGAAGAATCAACTTTTGCAAGTAATTATCTAATTGTGATGTGGAGTACTTAGATGTGTACTAAAAATTTCTGTCTTTTCTTTAGCAGTATTGAATTGATTTGGTGGAATTTTCCAGCACAGCAAAGGAGAAAAGGATATCAGTATTAGTTAGCTTTGTTTTCTTGCCAGTCAGGAGGTCTGGTATTGGTAGTGGCTAATTGGCATCAGCTAAAGTATTTTCCTTTCTCAGTTGGCAGAGATCAGATTGTACTACCTGAACTTAGGCTCAAAGTGCTGCTAAACCTTGTCATACTGTAGTTGAGACATATGCTAACATTAATAATTGGTTTGCTTTTTATAATTTTTACCTTATTATTGTTTCAGTTATACTTTTTTCCCCATTTTCAACATGGAAGAATATCAATCATGAACTTTCTTTGAGTATCTTCCTGTTACAGCATCAAAATAATTTTTAATATATGAGGACTGTGTTATATATGATGTATTTAAAAATTATGTTTATCGCCATCTTATTTCACACTTAACTAACTTGGAATATATATATAAACTCATTTTGAAAAGTTGACTTACTCAGCAGCATTGTTTTCACTTAAGTGAAAACTGCTTTAATTTAATTATTCTCAATGTTTATATTTTTAATACATTTGTATATGTAGACATGGCCACAGAAATATATGGGAAATAATCTCTCAACAGTTTCCTATTTATTCAACCTTTAGGAGAAAACAATCATAAAATAAAATAAAATAATTCTATGTCATGGTTTTTAACCTTGATAAATGAACTTTTTTATTTAAAAGAAATACCGAAGTCATTATTTTGTTAGTCTTAACTATAATTTTTTTTTGTAAAACTCTTTCTGTATTATATTCACAAAATTTGAGCTTGTGATAATCATACAGCTTCACTACCTTGCAAGAAAAATAAGCTATTTCTTCTTAAACGGGGGGAAGACTTCAATAGATATATTGATATTTTAAGCCTGCTTTAAGTTCCAAGCAGA